>NC_133485.1:9353761-9599555 GCF_025370935.1 Choristoneura fumiferana | reverse complement strand
CACACATTCGCTTAATGGAAGTAGGTAAATGCTACATCCTTTACAAATAAGCCAGGGAGATGCTACTGCAAGTGTGGGGCAATTCTAAAAAATCTTAGTAATTTAAATGTTGTTTAGGATAGTTTGAATTGCCCCACAGTTGCATTAGCCCTTCCCTACCTTACCACGAAATAATTGAGTCCCATATTGGGCGCCATTGTTCATAGAATTACTACTATTGTGTTTGGAGTTAAAGTTAACCACGAGCTTATTGTTAACAAACTTGCAAAAGGAGAAGGTTCTGTATCGGTTTTATTTTACCTCAGAACTAAATCCTTAATATACGTAACTTATTGGAAAAATATTTTTTGGTTGCTATAGTTTGCTTGGAAGTATATCCTCTGTTTGGTACTATTTAAAAATGTAGAAGAAAAAATATTTAAAGCTCCTCATAGCCATGAAGGAATTCTTTCAAGGTAGTTTCTTTTTAGATATTGAATTTTTAAGTGACAAAGTCGGGGGTTTTTCATTTTTTTTGTTGGTTAGGTTATACCGGGTGAGGCCTGTAATATGATCAATAATGTTGAAATAATCATGTACTAGTACAGTCAACGTCATAAATAAGTGATCACTTTTGTACCTTGTCACTTTAACGTGATGTTTGAAAAGCCAATATACGAAATTGTGTAACGACTGAAAGCGACAAGGTACAGAAATGATCACTTATTTATGACGTTGGCTGTACCTAATCAACAAAAAAAAACTCACTGATATATCGTTGCCAGTGTTAGACGGGGGAGCTGTCTCCGCCGGTGCCGGCGGCGGGCGCGCGGTCGCTTGGCGGCGCGCGCGTCATTCTACCCGCAGCGCTGTCGTTACTAGTTCTTGGCGCGTTAGTCGCCATCGTTCTACTAGTGAGGCGGAACAGTGAGTATATCGGGACGCCCAAAATTATGTCCTTCTATATAGGGGATGATGATAAGACTTCAAAAAATTATAACTCCGCTTTGTTCTAAAAAGCATACTTCAGAAGTGATCCTATTGTCATCAAGTCTGACCATGGAATCCTAGGAAAATCGAGGGCAACTCTCATTTTTTTATATTCAAATCCTATAGCGATTTCGGCATTTTACAAGCTTTTGCTTAACTTGCCCTGTTTATTTATATATTTGGGTCAAATCTTGGAAGCCAAATTTGACCCACTTCCAGTTCGATTGAATTGAAATTTGGCATATTTATGTAAATCTGGTGACAATATAATAATCTGGTAGTGAAATCCTGGTAGACCGGCTAGCATCGTCTCCGCAGAACGGAGCTCCTCAACGGTTAATGCCGTCGACTTGAAATTTGGTACGGAAATGTAACTTAGATGACATGATGATGATGATGATGATGAAGATAGTCAACAAAAAGTACAGTCAGCAAATAAGCTTGTATGAAAGATGTAATTTAAACAAAAATTTATTTAACACGAAGTCAAGCAATTTACATTTAGAACGTAGATTTAGATTTTATGTGTTTGTAGAAGCCGGTGGTACGGAGACAGCAGCGACGGAGAGCGCTGCAGGGGAGTCGCCGTCGGTCGCGCAGCTCCAAAACAAAGTGAACCGCGACCAGCAGTACCTGGCGTCGCGCGCGCAGCACCCCGCGCCGCCGCACCACTACAAACACGCCTCCAACGGTAACAAAGCAAGCTTTCATCGCCGTCCTTTTAGAATGCCCTTCATACTAGAGATGTGTTAATGCTACGTTGCCTATGGATGCGTTTGATATCCACCAATCATATTTATTGGTCCAGACCAGATAGCATATGGATGCGTGCTAGGTATGTATGGATGCGAGCTATGAATGGTCGTGCATTTTCCTCACATTGCTACCTCGCAGGTGTGCATCTTTAAATTACAAAACTTTAATCGCAACATAAATGAAGACTACCATGAAATTTCTCAAAATTTCAATGAGAATTTTATAAAATCCAATTTTTACTATTTAGGCTGTGTTATCCTCATTTTTTTTTATTTACTCGACCACGTTATTTATTACCTAAAGCAGTCAATTTTAAACAAACCTTTAAACCTTTCAGAATACATCGAAGACATCTGTCCATACGCGACGTTCCAACTGACTAAGCCGACGTACAGCGAGAGCAGTTATAGCGGGAACGTGTACAGCGGCCCTTATCACTCGGTGCGCGGCTCGTTTGTGTATCACGACCTTAAGCAGACCGACAAGTATAAGGTCAGTTAAAAAAGACATAAACTCTTTAAACATGTATAACTAGTATTAAATGATATTGTAACGGATAACTCACGTCTTAAACCGAGTTTAGCTCGACATGTTTCGGGCTATGTCGTATGTCGAGCTAAACTCGGTTTAAGACGTGAGTTATCCGTTACAATCACGTTACAATATCATTTAATATGAGTGAGTCTCACGGTAGTTTCATGTTCAAAAATGTATAACTAGCTTTAGAAGTGTTCCAGAACTTTCATTATAGTTTTATAAACATTTTTTTCTCAGGGCAAAGAGCCAGAGTACACGAAAGTAAGAAGAAAAGGGAACCGCCTCCGCGACCCGCACTCCGAAAGTCAAGGTACGGCCTCTCTAATACAACAACCGCTAACAATCTTAAACAAAGCTTATCTATAAGTAGTTAGACGATTATTAATTTTGTTTTACGTAGACCGCACCTTCTATTGGCATTAATTTGAACCCGTTTTAATTTAAGTATTGAGATTTGAATTTGACAAAATGATCGCCTTTTATGCAACCTGATGGGAGCGTAACTGGTATTGTAATTATAAAGGTAAGCATGCACAAAGTATGTATCGTAACATACCTATTGGACTTATTTTTCTTACATACATTAACGTAGATCTTGATTGATTATTGTATGTTGTAGTATCCGAATGTCTGTAGTTGTATGGTTGGTTGAAATGCTTTATTATTTGTTGCGCTGTTTAAAGTTCTTCGTTTTTAATTCATTCATTTACAAAATTGATACGATATTTTCCGTATAATTTTCATTTAACAAACAATGAAATATTTTGCATCAAGAGCCTGTCCGATACCGACATTAAAAATATAGAAAACTTGCCGTTGCCCACGACTCCTTCAGCGAAGACTTCATCTAGTGCTATCCCGCGGGAACTATAATTTTTTTTTGAATAAAAACTGTCCTGTGTCGTTTTCGGGGTCTTTAACTATCTGCATACCTAATATCATCTAAATCGGTTCAGCAGCTTAAGCGCGAGACGGTAACAAACAAACAGACCGACAGACAAACAGACACGATTACTTTTAGCATTTTTAAATATAGAGGATTATACAAGCCTACAATTTATTTAAAAACTTGCTTAGGTAGGTACAGTTTTGTTAATGGCCTTACTGGTTGCAATTATTTACAATTCTGAGACTGATTGCATGACTGTTTTTATTTTCTGTCAGTAAAATGCGTGTGTGGTTTTTTTCTCTCATAATCATCACACTTAATCATTTTCATAATATCACGTACTTACCAGTTTTAAATTTGCCCCACTTTGGTCACGTGATACCTACTTTGTTCGTTCGGTATGAACTTTTAATCTTTGGTGGCAAATCATGAGCGTTTCTCTTTATTATGTTGCTCATCATTTTATAAACTGTTGTGTTCACACATCACCGGGAAAGATATGACATGATGGTACTAAAAAAAACCTCAAAAACTGCTACAAAAATAGAGACACTACCTGTCATTTAAATTAGTTTTCTTTACCAATTATTTCAAATCGAAAACAAATTTATACTCATAAGTTCGCAATGTCAACTGTATTGGAGCAATCAATTGTTTTCAAACTTCTTTAAATATAGGCTATAAATTTAATGCGTTTTTTTTTTCTAAATTAGAGAACATCGATGAATATCTCAATATGCTTTATTTCCGGGATATTTTAATCGTGTTAAAGCTACATGACGGATTTGGATAATTCAACCTCTCAATCCGTCATATCTTCCCCGGTCTTCCGCCGTCTCACGCCGCCGCAACCAACACCTTTCTCACATTGCAGAGTCGGACAACCTGGGGTCAACGGACTCGGAGGTGAAGAAGATACTAACGCTGCACCTGCCCATTACAGAGTACGAGGACGACGCCAGCGACGACGCTAGCGCTCCGCACTCCGACAGCGAGCCCGCCCGGTTGAGGCCTGCGCATCCCGCCGCATGTAGGGTTTTTTTTGGGATCGAGTCGCCTAAAGGGCCAAAGATACTACGTCCATGCTTTCACCATCATCTAGGCCAAAATACTCCGACAGCGAGCCCGCCCGGTTGAGGCCTGCGCATCCCGCCGCATGTAGGGTTTTTTTTTGGGATCGAGTCGCCTAAAGGGCCAAAGATACTACGTCCATGCTTTCACCATCATCTAGGCCAAAATACTCCGACAGCGAGCCCGCCCGGTTGAGGCCTGCGCATCCCGCCGCATGTAGGGTTTTTTTTTGGGATCGAGTCGCCTAAAGGGCCAAAGATACTACGTCCATGCTTTCACCATCATCTAGGCCAAATACTCCGACAGCGAGCCCGCCCGGTTGAGGCCTGCGCATCCCGCCGCATGTAGGGTTTTTTTTTGGGATCGAGTCGCCTAAAGGGCCAAAGATACTACGTCCATGCTTTCACCATCATCTAGGCCAAAATACTCCGACAGCGAGCCCGCCCGGTTGAGGCCTGCGCATCCCGCGACATGTAGGGGTTTTTTTTTGGGATCGAGTCGCCTAAAGGGCCAAAGATACTACGTCCATGCTTTCACCATCATCTAGGCCAAAATACTCCGACAGCGAGCCCGCCCGGTTGAGGCCTGCGCATCCTGCCGCATGTAGGGTTCTTTTTTGGGATCGAGTCGCCTAAAGGGCCAAAGATACTACGTCCATGCTTTCACCATCATCTAGGCCAAAATACTCCGACAGCGAGCCCGCCCGGTTGAGGCCTGCGAATCCCGCCACATGTAGGGTTTTTTTTGGGATTGAGTCGCCTAAAGGGCCAAAGATACTACGTCCATGCCTTTACTATCATTTAGGCCAATATACTTCGCCAGCGAGCCCGCCCGGTTGAGGCCTGCGCATCCCGCCACATGTAGGACTTTTTTTTGGGATCGAGTCACCTAAAGGGCCAAAGATACTACGTCCTTGCTTTCACCATCATCTAGGCCAATATACTCCGACAGCGAGCCCGCCCGGTTGAAGCCTGCGCATCCCGCCACATGTAGGGCTTTTTTTGGGATCGAGTCACCTAAAGGGCTAAAGATACTACGTCCATGCTTTCGTTTCACCATCATCTCGGCCCAAATACTCCGACAGCGAGCCCGCCCGGTTGAGGCCTGCGCATCGCGCCAGATGTAGGGCTTTTATTGGGTTTGAGTCGCCTTAAGGGCCAAAGATGGTTACTACGTCCATTAAGATTGGTTTTTTGGAATCTTTTTGTATTTTTTATTTCAACTCCAAATTTTTACTTTTACGGTCATCCCGTAAAACCTAAATTGAAAATACAAACTGAAATATAGATGCACAGAAAAAACAGAAAAATAAGACCAGCACTGGGAATCGAACCCAGGTCCTCGGTGTTCCGTACCGCGTGCTATACCGCTACACCACTGCTGGTCAACGGTACAGACACGAATTTCCCCTATGCACCACATATCTCAGCTTGTTTGTTTCTTATTTAGCCACTTAAGCAGTGACGCTAGCGACATCTATACCGTAGCCCTCATCGAGAAACTTTCGGCATTCCATTTGAACTAACCGCTCACCCGGACAAGCAATCAAATTAAGATTGGTTTTTTGGAATCTTTTTGTATTTTTTATTTGAATTCCAAATTTTTACTTTTACGGTCATCCCGTAAAACCTAAATTGAAAAACTACGTCCATGCTTTTGCTTTACTATCATCTGGGCTCAAATACTCCGACAGCGAGCCCGCCCGGTTGAGGCTTGCGCGTCCCGCCACATGTAGTTGGGATCGAATCGCCTAAAGGGCCAAAGGTCCATCCATGTCCATGCTTCTGTTTCATCTCGGCCTATATTACCTATCTACGTCCTACTGCAGGACGTAGGTCTCCTCTCAGAATCCGCTTGGGTTTGGGTTGTAGTTCCCATGCGGGCTCAGTGAGGATTGGGAACTTCAGACATAGGTACCATTCCATTTCTTCGCCGGCGTAATATAAGTTTCCTCGAGGTGTTTCCCTTCATCGTAAAGCTCGTGGCAGGTACCTAAATTTCAAATGTAATTTCGGCTTCTTTTGTTTACTTCTTTTTAATCTTATTAAAGTATTTTATCTTGTAGGGCTTCCGTGCCGATATAACATACTAAACAAAGCTTTCTAGAGATAAGTTGAAAAAAATACTGTAGCGCCCCCTGGCGGGTTAATAACACTATGACACCCATCTAAAAATCATCACTTACCACTAAACTTACGTGTATATCTGGTACCAATCTACCTGTACTATCCCTTTCGTTTAAAATTATATCCTCTTCCATCATTCAGATCCAAGCGTAGAGCGCGAAGAGTCCTCGTCATCGTCGGAGAACAGCGTGGGAGGCGTCGTGCGAAAAGCGTTCCCCTCGCGAAAAGGCAAGGCGGGCGCGCTGGGGAAGCGACACGTTCGCAGCTCCAGCGGATACTCCAGCCACAACGATGAAACAACCTTCAGGTGACCACCGACATTGTCGCAGGAAGTCATTGTCAGACATATCGGAGCGGACAATATCAGACGTACGATCGTCACCATATTGGTTTACGCACTTTGTCTATTCCGATAATTTTGACGATGCATATCGAATTAGTATCGGGGCAGGACATCATAAACAACTCCAATCGCCAAGTATTTCAGCCACAACAGTAAGTTTACTGTACTAACTAAAACATTATTTTGTCGACAAAGTAGTAAACCAGTATGATGAGACATACTTGTGGCCGTAAAGCAACAAAATATTATAAAGGTGGCTATGGAATTTGGAGCCTATATAACAACAGATTAGTAGATAATGAATCAGCGTTCTATTAGATCTTGGGCGTTTTCAAAAGTCTTTTTTTTGGAAATTTTGGAAAAAATATGGTTTTTCCTACTCAGAATCAAAAGCACAATCGATTCCGATCGTTTTAAAAAAAATTACCCCATTGTTTCATACAAAATTATACGAGTCTTATCACGCCCATACTAAGTAAAAAACCTCGCAAAACTGTTATTTTTTTGGGAACATTTTTTTAAACTATCGGAATCGATTGTGCTCTTGATTCTTAGGAAAAGCCATATTTTTCCAAAACTTTTTTAAAACGCCCATCTACGGTTTTGCCACGACTATCTAACTATGCGCAACTGCCGGTTAGCTCATTTTACGGTGGAGCCAAACGTACATGGTGACTGAATTGGCAACACACTTGATGTGACGGTCGGGTAATCGGGTATAGTCATGGCCGGACGTTAGGTTTAGTGGATACAAAATGGCAGCTCGTTGGCTTCGATCGTACCTATTACATTGCAAGCCGCCCGCCATAGAACTAAATCGTGAAACATTCCAGCATATCCAACTACCCGTCGTTCAACGACCACATTCACCCGCCGTCGCGTTTCTCAGACGACACCGAGTGCGAGGGACACCACCGGCGCAAGCGGCACGAGAAAGTGCCGCGGGAGGCCTTTCAGATTAACGTGTAATAACGTAAGCGATGTTGTGCGCGTACGGCTGTTCGCTCCATAATCATAATTTCACTCACACCAAACGCAATGTTAACAGCTGACTGCGCGCTTTCCGTAGTTTATCGATTATCTGAGAATACCTATATATACGTTGAGCATATTCGTTCTGTCACATTGAGAGCTGCGGGGCTACTCCGAAATTCAATAATCGGGCGAAGTTAGTGTCGTTCCGCCCCTCTGACACATATACTTTTTAATACGAGAGTGAGAGGAACGGTACTATACGTAGGTACTTCGAATTTCAGAGTAGGGCTTCTGAGGCCGTATTGTCGTATGTTTACGTTAGGGCGACCCAATATCGGCGACGATACATTTTCGGTCAGGTCCGATATAATATCGGCATACCTAGCTTTGTTAGCGCCATTCATGTCGGACCGGCAGCTTAGTGTGAACACGACCCGGCAAGCGGCAAAACTGTGGCCGTATTGTCTAACACGCTGACGGTCGCGATAGCATTCACCATTTCTTTCTACCACCGTCTAATGCCGTGTGACAGAAGGAAGTGGTGAAAATTATTGTGATTCCAAGTGCGTAAGACGATAAAGTCCTCAGCTCGCAGTCAGCTTCTAACAGTATAGGTACCTACCTACGTTTGGTGTGAATGCTGCCTAAACTCACAATGCAAAGAAACATGCAAAAATATGGAGCATTTTTCCCACGTACCGTACCGATATCAATCGAATATGGCATCCCTTTTTGTTTGTTCAGTCAGGAAATTTGAAGCAGCTTTCTTTGCATTGTACATCTACCATCAAACCAAGAAGCTCTAGCCCTTGATCAAGATGGAGCGAGATTGTCTACACTGCTTCCGAGCCTCTCAAAAGTTGCCATCTAAATTTTATTTTCACTGAATAGTGAAAAATGGCGCCCCTTACTATCTGACGTCTAGAACGACTGCTCCTCTGGCTCTACCCTAAGGTCGGCGTTGCAAGAAAACAAGGATTCAAACTACTCTATTAGGTGTGTGACAATGTGTGCGCTAACGCACCTCTCCATCTCCGCACCTCTTTAAATGCATCTAACATAGTTTTTTGAATCTTTGTTCGAACATACTGCGCCTTAACTTGAAATTAAGAAGACTTGTTTTAAAATGAGAGGTTTTCCAGGTAGATGGATAGGCGGCGCTTTGTGTGCTTAGCCGTACTCAAATTTGAATAAGTAGATAGATACCTACTACTATGGCGCAGTTACATTGCAAAGTCAATCACAGTTTTTAAGCCAGAGGCCGTACTGCCTAACACAGTTTTTATACCTATGCGAAATCTGTCATTTGATGGCGATCGCGAGAGAACGTTAGGCAATACGGCTTCTGATCTGCAAGCCGTCCCAATTTCTTAACTCATATTAGTCAAATTAATGCCAGCAGTTAAGTTCGCAACCCACGACTGGCCCTCTGAGCGTTACACTAACATTTTTCGTAAATAAAAAACGAATCGGTAGCGAAGTTATGGAAGGCAGTTATTTGACTAACATTTACGTACCTAAGTCGGGCACAGATGCACAGCACTAGCTTGATTTATTTGCACTTAGCTTCAACGTGTGCACTCTAATACCTATTTAGCATGCTTAATGTTTGTTTTAAACAATCATCACCATATCAGTGTTTGATGGGAGGGGGGGGGGGGTTTCGATTACTATCAAAATGTTATTTTATTAACCCCCGACGCAAAAAGAGGGGTGTTATAAGTTTGATGCCAATGTCTGGCTGTGGCATCGTACCTATCAAAGGGATAGACAGATTTCGATGCGCTTATCTTTTACGTGAAAGCAAGTATTTTAAGTTCATTAAAATCGGTTCAGCTGTTTTTTAGAACTTTGAAATTATATAGATTTAAAAAAAATCTAAGTTGGTTAAGTTATATGTACCTAGTGAAGTGTTATCAAGAAAAATACGTTCTGAAGTTGGAAAATTAAAATAGATCAAGCTTATCCATACTAATATTATAAATGCGAAAGTAACTCTGTCTGTCTGTCTGTCTGTCTGTCTGTCTGTTACGCTTTCACGCCTAAACCGCTGAGCCGATTTTGATGAAATTTGGTACAGACATAGAATAGACCTTGGGAAAGAACATAGGCTATCTTTTATCGCGAAAAAGAGGCTTTAAGGGGTTGAAATAGGGGATGAAAGTTTATATGGTGGAAGTTCGTTGCTGTCGAAGATAAAACCATGAAACTTGGCATTTAGGCACTTGATAAGAAATAATTCTATATTTGTTTAAGGTTTTTTGAAAATTCGACCGGTGAGGGGATGAAATAAGGGATGAAAGGACGCAAGGTCGTCATTATCGAATATAAATAGATATCTGTTCGCACGTTTTTTTAAATTCTTTCTGTGAGAGGGTGAAATAGGGGATGAAAGTTTATATGGAAGATCGTCATTGTCAAAAATAAATCGATGGCTCTTTATGAAACTTGGCATTTGGGCACGTGATAAGAGATAAATACATATTTGTTCGCGCGTTTTTAAAAATTCTTCCTGTGAGGGGTGAAATAGGAGATGAAACTTTATATGGAAGATCTTCATTGTCGAAGATAAATCGATGGTTCTTTATGAAACTTGGCATTGGGCTACTTAGGTATAAGAAATAAATAGATATTTGTTTAAGCGTTTTTGAAAATGTTACCTGCGAGGGGATGTTAGCAGAGGGGATGGTGCAGTGTTAGCAGAGCCTTCTAAGCTCATAAGCAAAATGTACGCAATGTGGGGTCATTTTAGATGGCTTATTCACATAGACAGTCAGACATGAAAAAATATGATTTTCAGATTTTTCTTATTTATTGTGCTATAAGAGCTACCTTTATGCAAAATTCCAAGTTTCTAGGACAGCCGGAAGTACCCTATAACTTTTTCTGTTGAGGCAATTTGTATGGAAACACCTTTTTAACGACTGTAGCTTTTGATTGCCTTGACTTAGAAGTTTGATTTTTTCACAGCTTTCGGGACTATTGACCTGAGTTTAGGGTTTTAATTTCAACTCGATACCTAACTCCGCGCGTTTACGAGATAAAGGGTCTTGACAGACAGACGGACGGACGGACGGACAGCAAAGTAATCCTACAAGGGTTCCATTTTTTTCTTTTTAGGTATGGAACCCTTAAAAACATTTGCTCTGGCGCTCATCAAATTTCGACCTATTTACTTGAAAATATGGGGATGAAAGTTCTTAAGGAATTCCAAACCAGTTACTACGTATTTATCGGAAATATGTGTAGCTATGCTTAGTAAAAATGCACTATGAAGAATTAGTCCTTTTGTGTTGGAAGGGTTGAATACACGTCGTATTGCTAAAATGTGACTACCCGCAAAATATTTATGTTTTACCAAAGAACATCGGACGGATGGATGTATGGAACAACAAAAAAAAATAGTTTGTATTTGTATTAAAATAGGTTATTTTTGATAAACCATAGAAGTTTCTATGTACTATTATTGGCAGAACAGGAATCCTATATAAATTAAATACTTCCCAAAATTACTATTCCACGCGGACGAAGTCGCGGGCAAAAGCTAGTATATTATAACTCTCATTTCGATGTAGCATTTGAGGATTTAACTTTATCATTTCAGTGGAATGCAGGAGAGGTATTCTGACCAATCGTTCGCGCGCTACAGTCACACGCCACGCCGCTCGACGCCCTACCAATGAGTAGCCTCGCGTCTCCCGTTGAAATGCTTACTCCAAGCATTCCCACTCTTACGGGACTAAAACTATGCCTAATAGTGTTGTTGTTGAATATTAGGGATAATAAAAAGAATGTTGTTAACGAAACAATTTGCTGAACAGTTGCCAAATTCCAATACTTCCGTACCTACATCTAGTGGTGTATATACGATTGTAGATAGATAGGTAGGTATAGTAAATGACTCCTAGTGCCACTGACGATCGGTTTGTACTCGAGCAAACCGATCGCCTTCCGATCTTGGCTCGGTCGCTCTGTAAATATTATTGTAATTACTGTGTACTTTTTATCGAATGTAAACTTAAGAAGAACAATAATTAAAATAAATATATATATATTTAAACTTAATGCCTTATTGACCAAAGTCTTAAAACTAGTTATGGATGTAACTGTGAAATTATATCCCATAGGTATTTTCATTATAATTGTTTATTGTTGTAAAGTTTATGAAAAGTTTGTTTCCATTGGCAAGTCTTATCATCGTCTATATCGTAAGATGTCTCACATATTTAAAATGTTACTCAACTCTATGTCATAGCGTATGGAAGTAATTAATTATCGACCAGCCTCGGTGTTCCGCGGTGGCTATTTTGCACAAAGAATTTACAAATGTAAACTAAATAACTAATTCAAATACAAGCAGCCCCCCGCACAAACCAAATCCATTTTGTAAACTTGCTGATCATAACACATTTTGCGACCCAATACCCACTTAGTGTCTTTTAAAGTGAATAAAACTATGTAAAGCTCATTGTACCGATACCTACCTTAAACTTAGTAAAACGTTAGTATAAACAATCCTCAGTAAACGGTAACACAAGACAATACACTTACCTATAGTTTTTTGGTGAATATGGCAGGAAGTTAACTTTAAATGTACATTCGAACTGTATCAGTAGCGTTAGTTTGCGAGTGTTGGACACTTAACACGTTTTGTATTCGATATATTTTTAAGTGGATTGTGTGAATTTTTACTGTTTTACAATCGTTTGCGTTGACTCTTTCGTAATTCCAACGAAGACTGCCCTATATTTAATTGAGATCTATTTTATATATATACTAATCACAAAACCTAATGCTAGTCAGTCGGGATAATCTAGAATATAAGAGTCATCATGAGGTTTAACGACTTTAAACTGTAGTTCCGATTGTTACGGCATATACAAATAATAATATGCGAGTTATAAAAATCTATCTGTATTTACTTCATTCACCAAAAGCGACTGTTGAACGAATGAATATTTATAGACGGTGTCAGTTGGACTGATTCGATCATGACATCGGATAGTAAACGAACTAGATCTTTGTAAGAACCTAATTCATTTAATTTCTTAAGATTTTTGAATAATTTTAATATTAGACCTCGAAAAAGTCATCTGAACTCTAGTCAATGAACCATATCATTTTTGGAAGTTATGTTACCTGCGTTTGTTTGATACACGTACATATAAGGGTTAGTTAATCATGTTGTTACTGGATATGTTTTTATAAAGCAAACAAATGAGTTATTAGGACAGTATGATGTGAACGAAAATAAAAATTAATTTACTTGAAAAACATGTCTATTATTTACACCTGAACTAGTTACAATTTGGCCATATCGTAATGCATTCATCGTATTCATCGGCACTAATAGTTTGGACACTGTATTCAATTATATTAACTTAGCTCAAGCTTAGCTCTAACTCTTCGACGTTCGAGGAGCAAATATCGAGATAAACTTGACAGAATCAGCTAATATAAGGTTCTCGCCATTTAAATTACATATTATACATCTCTTTACTATGATATAATATACCACACTTGAATCCAATCAATCGCTATCACTTCCGTCCTCTGCCGTGAAGTCGAACGGTCTAAATTTCTGCCTAAAGTCCGCCACATACTGGTCTTCCTGGTCGCGGCTGAGGAGGCACTGTCGCCAGTCGGCTTTGTCCTCGCAGTTCAGAATATCCGGGGTGGACAGCACATCTCTGGAAAATTAATTATTAAAATTAATTAATTAATTACAGTCAGTGAGGTGAGATAAGAATACGAGTACAAAAAATGATAACGAGTTTGCAACACTCATTATTAGGGGCTGTTTCACCATCCATTGATTAGCGTTAACCGACGGTTAAATGTGATGCCGTCTCCGTCTATTCGAACAAAACAAATAGAGACGGCATCACACCTAACCGCCAGTTAACACTAATCAATGGATAGTGAAACAGCCCCTTAGCCTTTTATTATTATTTAGCTCGCTTTTTGGGATCCGACAGAAAATGGCGAAAATGGATCCTTTATAGCAGGGATTCCCAAAATAGTTGATATCGGTTTCCCAGGGTTCGAATTAAACTTAACCAAGCTAAACCTAAATTGGTATTGTATTTTGTTTCAATAAGAAAAATACTAGAGATTTTTTAAATAATTTGGCTAGGACTCTTTCAGTTCATTCTGGAAAAGGAGTCTCTTGCCTAAAATAGTTTGGGAATCCCTGCTTTATAATTTGGCCATTTCCATTTGTCCATCCGTCTGTTCGCGGCTTGAGTCTACTAAAAAATTCAAATGCATTTGAACAAAGAAATAACTCTTATTGTGTTGTAAAGACCGGTATTCAAGTTTAATTCCTATCTATACAATTAAGAGCTAGGTTGTTTTATGTGATAAGTATAAACGCTGTGTTAAACGCAATGCGCTTGACGCACATCAATTTACATCAAATAATCTTATTACCCATTGTCTTCATCGCGGTTTGTCCAGCAGTGGACGTCTTCCGGCTGATGATGATGATGATGAATCTTATTACACAACATTGTCTTACGCAGTGAGCGCAGCGGCAATCGCATGCATTATCTGATAAAAAAATTATGTGCGTCAAACGCAGCACGCAGCATTTATCGCATAAAACAACTGAGCGCTTTAGGGTTCCATGACAGGCGAAACCACTAGATGTCGTTAGTATCCAGAGGTCTGTTTGACGCTACAGTCTTGCTTGCGATGGGCTCATTCAGGGGGCCTACCATGATCTTTTCATAAACGATCCAAACGCAGAGCAGTTCAATTTAGGCACCTAAACTGAATCGTCAAAATTGGTACCACGACGTTTATTTCTCAGAGCTGAGTCTCAACGGTTTACAAGTGAATGAAAGACCGATATTGTCTCTGGTCCGAAACTGAAACGCTAAGTCGCGAAAGGGATGCCGTTATATGCAAACCAAATATTGTATAATAAAACCTCTTTATTTTGGAAAACCATAACTCTATGTCATTTCGTGTTCTTAGCAACCGTTGTGTTGATTACAAATAAAATGTTTACGCTGTCACTAATCCACGAGTCTCTTTTCCAAAGAGTATGAGTACCTATATAGAAACTCTTATCTCACTGAAAAATTAATTTTATCAATGAGGAGTTAAGAAGCACAATGTCGTGAGTACCTATGAAAAGTTAGTAAACTCGAATAAAAGTTTAAAAGTTCTTGAAATTTAAAAATATTCCAAGTAAAACACTTAAAATTCCAAAAGAATTGACAGAATGAGTAACTTATACTGAATCGCTAAATTTGACACTGAAGCGATTCAATTCCCACTCAAGTTAAGCGTCATGGTACGTAAACCGCTTGAAGTGAGTGAATGAAAATGTCTGTATCGCTGTCGCTGAACCGTGCTTGAACTGAATCGCAAAAGTAACGTCGTGGTAGGAAATAGCGATGCAGTTCAGTTTAGAGCCTAAACTGAATCGTATTAAGAGAGCGTGGTAGGCCTCCAGTTGTTTAACCAATTACAATCGTGATGCAAATGTCAAAGTCGTCAAACGGAGCTCACGATATTAGCGCCAACTAGCCTGTCCCAGAAACCCAAATCGGCGTTTATTTATTTATCATGTATAACCTACCTTCCAAACTGCAGAGGGAAATGCTGCTTCGTCTTGGCGAATATCTGTTCCCCGGACGGCAGCTCCGCGTGGAAATACGGCGCGCCGGGCAGCGTCACCTGCTTGATGTCAGAGTACGGAGGTAGCACTTCTATTTGCACGCTGTGGATACCGGCCTCGTCTGTGGAGGGATGATGACGTTATTAGTAGCACTATCTTTCACGATGCGTTAGTAAAGGACGACAAGACAGAAAGGAAAAGGAAAGTGATTAGAGAACCTGACTATGAAACTTGAGGTCCCGGGTTCATCCCCGGTCGGGGCAGATAATATTTGTATGAACTATGAATAATACGAATGTTTGTCCTCGAGTCTTGGATGTTTAATATGTATTTAAGTTTTATTATTAGTTTGCATTTTTAAGTACTACAGGAGGAAGGGAGTGAATAATTAATTTCCATCTTCAGAAAGTGGTGGAAAAATGTGCTGACCGTAAAATCCGAGGAAAGTAGTAGGATCTACATAATTCATCTTGTCAAACAGTCGGAAAATTAATTTGGATTGTAATTTTGTAGCAATGCAATATCCAGATTTTGACGTCTTACCCTGGAAAACTTCTAGTATCTGAGCATCGCAACCCTTAGGGACCGGCACGCACTGTATTTGCATGTGCGACGTTTTGTAGTTCCGCTCAAAGAATACCACGAGTTTGCCCAAAGACGTGTACAGCTTACGTAGTGCATCTTTGAACTTCTTTATCTCGGCTGCTACATCGTCGGGTGCCTGCAACGGTAGTTAAGGTTAGTAACGTAAAGTGTATCCCAAAAAAATATTTTAATTTACCTTTCGAGTAAAGCAATTAAGAGATTCTAAATCAAAAAGGTATTTTTGCTATCATTGCTTGGGATCCTTTTACTATATTACAGTACAAGTTTTATTTAACTTGCAATGTTCGTATGTGTGTAGGTACTATGGGTTGTTTTCAAATAGTGATCCAGATTGGCTTGAAATTTTCAATAATTTGAAGACATCTTTCTTGTATACCGTGTGTAATTTGGATTGCAATGCGATTACAGTCAACAAAAGATCTACAGTCGAAATTGAAATTAAAAAAATACTGTTGTAATCCTATTTGCAACTTCATAGAAGAATGAATTAGGTTTACGATGCGGTATATTTCCCCTTTGAAGTTTTTGGTAAGCCTTCTTCTTCATAATTTGTTAATGATCAAAATAAATAATTACTCTTGTTAGTGACTGATGATGTGTAATGGGCAGTATCAGCACATGGTCTGGGGTCAACGGCCCCTTTGGCAGCGCGAGGTAGCAGTGGGTCCCCACGCATATCACTAGATGCTTCTCCACTGTGGGAGATGAGAGGCAGAACCAACAAGAATCTGGGAAAAAATAGATGAGAGAAATATGAATTATGTATTGAACAGGCATTGTTTTGCTGAGGTCCATGCTAACTAAAACCAATTAACTTGTCATGGAAATGAAATCGCAGAATAAGAGAGAGATTTAGTTTAAGTTAATCAGTAAGACTTACCACTTTTGCAAATATGGAAACAGCTCTACAAATCATATGTAAGTATTTATATTTTTCTATTACAATTTACATGAATAGATAAATAGCATATAAAATTTTGAACATAATGTCTGGCCAAATGTCAACTTTTCTTGATTGTCATTAAGTTTAAATCCTTATGTTAAAAATTTGTCATGGGGTCTCGGGAGGTTTAATAATTAAAGGCTAAGGATAAATGATTTATCCTAGTTTGTTAGATAAATAACATTATTACCATGAAATATTTTATTTCCAGAACAATACAGGTCCAAGTATAAAATACCATTACCATTACCATTACTTATTTTTTGTATACTTAATTTGAATTTTACAACACATCAATATTGATTTTACTGTAATGCTGTAATTTTTAAATTTAAATAAAATTCTGAAAATTTTTAGGTATGATTTTTTTGTTTTGTAATAATTTGCTAAATATTTGACAGACATACAAAATAGCAAAATCCAACAAACCTGGATCAAACTCTCTCCGTTTCTTCTCCGGATTATCACCACCTTTCCTTTTCCGTTTGCCATGGTCGTCATCCTGTGCGTCCATGTTGTAAAAGTACTGACCGTTGCCAGAAAACTAAAATGACAAACATGTATTTAAATAACAAAACTGCACTTAACATAGATAAAATGTCAAATGTGTAGATAAGTTGCCAGCATATCAGCACAATTTAAGTATTTAGCAGAGTAAGTTGATAAAAAATGGAGGTAATTTTTAGGATTTCTACTTCATAAAGAAAAATATATCCATCAAAAAATATAATTTTCTGTCTGTCTGTTTTTTCAGAAATGCATGAAAATATGAAGTTAAAATTAATATGAAATACTTTAGGGCTATGGTCTTTACAATCAATGATGATATAGATATAGAAAACATATTTTATGCATCAGTCCAGCTACTTTTTTCATTACCTTCACAACTTTTCCAGGCTGATGCTGCTTCAATAACTCAGGATCAAACGGACAGGTAGTCTCATCTGTGGTGGCTTGCAGTATATCTGTCATGCGCATTTTACTGACAGGTTGCAGTGAGCAGGCATATATCCACTTTTCCTTATTCTTATTGCCTACAGGAGCTAGTCCTAGGAACCTTGTCGGGCCCTCTCTGTAGTCTTGATGAATACTCAGATTTCTGAGGAGATCAAAATTCTTTAACGAATCTGTGTCTGAACACCACTGACATCAGTGCTGAACACTCTTACTAATGTTATAAATGCACAGGTATTCTACTCTTTGACAATTTGGAAGTTTGATAGCAGATGGATATCTAGACTAAGGGACTATTTCACCATCCAATGATTAGTGTTAACTGACAGTTAAATGTGATGCCATCTCTGTCTATTCGAACAAAACAAATAGAGATGGCATCACATTTAACCATCAGTTAACACTAATCAATGGATGGTAAAACAGCCCCTAAGACATTGTTAGGCTACTTTATATCTTGATATTCCTGTGTAATTGGGATTTGCGCAGCATATGAAATCTCAAAATGTTAATTGTTAAGTCTAACATTATGAAGATCATAATGTAATTTTTGGGGATGAAGTCAAATTGCAGAATCCCAATTCAACTGCCAGATCGAATATTTTACGTGAGAGATAGAGATTATTAGCAGTAATAATATATTACCCAATATAATAATATTAAGTAATAGTTAAATAAAAGAAGCATTGAATACTTACCCATAGTAGTAATATACCTTTATTATGGATATACATAGATGAAGCATGCATGTGCAAAGAAAGATACATGGCAAAAATATTTTTACTGTCACACAATAGTTACCTGTAAGGTTGCCTCTCATAAAATTTATTTGGGGATGGTACCACATGATATCTTGGTTTTATGTGCATGGCCAGCCAAGCTACCAAATCTGACAATATGTCTTGCTCTACATCTATCTGAAAAAAAAAATATTTAGTTGTAGAAATGGGATTCTTCATATCTACCTAGTTGTAAAAGAATTATATAACTGACAGGCAATGCATAGTCTAAAGTAGACCAAAACCACTGGAGCTGAAGTCTTAATATTTCTTATTATATTCTTTATTCTTTGAGAATCAAATAGGTGCTGTAAGAAGAGATTTACAAAATTCCGACAGGATAGGCAGCTAACCAGCTAAGTTTTATTATTTCATGGGAGTAAAGCAGCAGGATTAAGCTATTGTTACACTAAAGATGCTACAGATAAGTTTTTTTTTTATAACATTTGTTCAGCTCAAACAATCATTAAAATATTTCATGTCATTAACAAAATGCTGCAAGCTGATTCGAAAACCATTTCGAGGGATAGGGTTCTTGGACAATTTTGTCCTATTCTGATCTAAAAATGCTTAAGGGTTATGAATATATAGGCAAAAATATGTTTGACCTTAGATTGGCCTTCATATTTTAATTATGGGATGAATCCCTTTACCTGAAAAGTAAATCCATAAGTAACGTAGTGGCACCAATGACCGACAAGAACCAATAACCGACACTTTATTTTTTGATTCAATAAAATAAGAGTTGGAAACCGATTTCTTAATATGGCAACACTGTACCATAGATAGCACACTTATGACTGACTCCCATTGACATTTGAGCGAAATCCGCCGTTTGTTTTGAAAATGGCGGTGTGACAACTGATTGCGGCTGGAGTACCGGTGAAAATAACAACATTTCTTAGTGAAATCCTTAAGGAAGCGAGTACATTTTTTTGTTCATTATACTAATGTATTGTAACTTATTTGAATTTTATGTTTTTCACGGGATTTTATAAGAACTATAGGATCGATTTTTGTTATAACGAAAGTTTAATGTTATTTTGATATTAGTAAAATGTTGGTGTCGATCACTGGTTTTCACAAACTAACTTTTCCAATAATCGACACGTGTCGATAATAATTTTCTGAAACATTTTTCATTTGACAAGCGAATATAGTTCTTCTTGCTCTGCATATTTGGTAGATATTTGAAGTAAACTAATCAAAGTCGAGCTACCAGTAATCGACAAGTGACGATTATTGGGGAATAATGTGTGTCGATGATTGGTTCTTACAGATGGCTCCGAGAAAAAATTATACCTCCGACCAGTTAGTAAAAGCCGTATCAGCTGTAAAAAATGGCGAAAAGATTGCAGTTGCTGCGAAACGTTTCGGAGTACCTAGGCTATATAGGATTACGCTCCATGATAAAATTTCGGTAAAAACAACAATGGATTGCGCTATGGGGCCGAGCACAGTTTTAACTAAAGGGGAAGAAGACATTTTGGAAAAGTGGATATTAGCGTTATCTGAAAGACATATTCCACTGACAAAAGATTCGTAGGTACTAGACAGTGTGCAAAAAATAATAAATGATCAAAACAGACCAAATCCTTTTTAACCCCCGACGCATAAAGAGGGTATTAAAAGTTTGACCGCTACGTGCGTCTGTCTGTCTGTGGCACCGTAACTCTTAAATGGGTGGAACGATTTGAACGCGGTTTTTTTATTTTAAAGCAGCTTTTCTAGCGTTGGTTCTTAGAAATCTTTTATCAAAATCGTTAGATATTAACTTTGAAGTAACAATGTCAGGGGTTTTCAAACTTTTTGTTGGTTAGGTTATACAAACAATAGGCCCAGCAAGAAGTGGTTTCAGTCGTTCATGAATAGACATCCAAACTTGACACATAGAGTGCCAGACAACTTGTCAAGAGCTCGAGATAATGTGTCTGAAAATAACATCAGGACTTGTTTACTGAAATCGAAAGTTATTTGGATGAAAAAAACTTAAACTATTTTAAATGACCCACACAGAATATTCAACGCAGACGAGACCGCGTTCTTCGTGTCACCAAAACCTGGTCGTGTACTCGCCAAAAAAGGCGATAAACACCCATATAACAGCTGCGGTGATGAAAAGGACAATCTTACTGTCCTAATAACTGGAAATGCAGCTGGAGACTTAGCCCCTCCAATGATCATATTTAGTTATGAACGAATTCCTTCAACTATCGCTGTGTTCCCGATGAATGGGCAATAGGTAAATCGGAAAGTGGGTGGATGTGTAGCAGCACGTTCTATGAATATATGACTTATGTCTTCAATCCTTGGTTAGAACAAAATAATATTGAAAAACCGGTCTTGTTCTTTGTGGATGGCCACAAATTACACCTGACGCTTCATTTATCAAATTTTTGCTCCGAAAATGGTATTGTAGTCGTTGCTTTGTACCCAAATTCTACGCATATTCTACAACCAATGGACTTGGCAGTATTCAGACCACTCAAAGCTCATTGGAAAAAAGCCGTGAAGCAATGGAAAATGGAGAACCTTGGCAAAATTCTTCGAAAAGAGAAATTTGCCCCAGTGTTGCAAAAAGCTCTCACAAATGTAACAAAAGATTGTGTCCAGAACGGATTCCGAGCGAGGGGCCTTTTTCCATTTGATCCTGATTACATCTATATGTCTAAAATATCTAGAACCGAAATAGAAACCACAACTAAAACCAATCCAATCAGAAATAATTTATGAAGTATTTAGAACGTGAAATCGTAAACGTGTTCTCAGCTCAAAAGTTACATCAATTCAATAAATTATACTTTGAAAATAGAAACAGACTGGAAAGAGAAATCCCTGATGAAGACGAGGCTTTATATTTGATTTCGGCCAAAAACAAATCCTAAGACGCGTTGTCTCATTCAAGTTCGGCGGATGCTCCTACAACGTCAGACACATTGGAACAGGCGATGTAACCACTGCTCAAACGAACGATGTTGTTGTAACCGATGAACCGAAAAATATAGACATTGTACTGTGGACAATAAATGAATACTTATTAAACAGTTAATTTTATTTTAATGACCCAATAAGGGGGTGGTGATTTGGCAGAGACACATTATAGGTAATAGTCGATAACTGGGTGTCGGTTACTGGTAACTGTCGATGACTGGGTGTTGATTACTGGAGATTCGGTGTCGACGATTGGAGATTTATACACTTTTTCCTTTTTTGGGATTTTTTTCTAGTCCGTGTATAGTTAATAAAAATAATACATCCTATTCTTATCTCAAGAATATACCTTACAATACTCAATCATTACTTTTGGTTTAAAGATGACTAAATGACCTTTAATTTTATAAAGAAGCCCACTATCTCCTAAAAGTGTCGATCATTGGTGCCACTACGTTATCTAGGTTTATCTATGGTATCTGTCACGCAGGGCCCGTATTACAAAGTGCAAAATTTTACCGTTCCGCTGACGCTTATATTATTTAATACGAGAGTGAGAGGGATGGAACAACACGAACTTCGATTTTCGAATTTCGTAGTACCCCCGCAGGTCACAGGCAGACATTGATGTCAGTCAGTTGTCACATTAGCCAAAGAGTAGGTATTGACATAAAAAACAGAATGTACTGTAGCAGTTTTCTGCCTAATGAGTAATTAATTGAAAAAAAAAACATTAAAACATAATATTATATAAATGAAAGAGGTTAAGTCCCTTCTCGCGCCTATTACTACTACCGACGTAGAAAGATCGTTCAGTTCGTTGAAATGGATGTTTAAAGAAAGACGCCGTAGCTTAACTGTTCCAAATATACATGAGTTAAAATAAAATTTTATCATAGTTTGTATACAATTTGCAGAGAGGTAATTATTCAATAGGCATAATGATTCTTTTCAGACTAACCTATCTATTTATCTCTGCTCTTTCTCAAAACAATATCCAATCTGAATGTGACACGGACAGTTAGCATCTATTGACATTGACAACTAGCTCTTTTTTTTTATATTATTTTACTTGACTTTTCATTTGGTTTCAGCTGCCATGTGTAATTTACGAGATGTCATATCTGATATTTTCAAAAAATTATTTAAATTTAACTATGCCATTTTATGCCAAGATATTCAAATGAGTATCTTGAAATCCCTACTAATATTATAAATGCGAAAGTAACTCTGTCTGTCTGTCTGTCTGTCTGTTACCCTTTCACGTCGAACCACTGAACCGATTTTGATGAAATTGGTATATAGGTAGTTTGAACCCCAGGACCAACATAGGATACCTTTTGTTCCGGTAGAGGGCGCCACCGCGCGATAACCTAGATCCGCGCAGACGTAGTCGCAGGCATAAGCTAGTTATCTATATTTTAAGAAAATAAGATAAAAAAGAGTAGTACAAAAAAGTGATCAATACCAATTACCTTTTGATTTTCATCTTCTTGTATACCGGAGGGCCATAAGGTAGTAATCAGTAGATCCACCCCTCGGTACTCGCTCTGGGATCTGAAGCACGAGTCTCTGATTGAACTGCAGTCACTTGGCTCAAAGGTGCACATGGGTAAGTCTTTGCCAAGTTCTCGACGGGACATGCCACTTAAGTAAGCAATTTTAACATCAGCACTAGTTGTGAAAATGCCCCTTTTACCTTGAAAAAACATACTTAATAATATTATAAATGCGAAAGTATCTTTCATGTCTGCCTGTCTGTTACCTGTTTATGCCTAAACCGCTGAACTGATAAAGTTTGGTATGGAAACAGTTTGGGACCCTAGGAAGGTGGGGCATGCGGTGGCACACCAATGCTGGGAAAGACATAGGATAATTTTATCCCGGAAAATGGTGTTGTTCCCATGGATTAATGATAAATTAAATTTTGGCAGAAAAATTTGTGTGCAAATATTAATGTCTTTATTTTTACTTTATAAAGAACAAGTCTGTACAATGTACTAGGTTATATGAAGTATGCTGACTGATATCCAAATTACAAAGCTGATGACTTTCTTTTAGATCATAAAGTACCACATCCATTCATAAAAAATTGAGACAAGTTAATACTTTACCCATATACACAACATTTGGAACAATCTCAGCTCCTTCTTCACAATAGTATTGACAGTGTTCGCTTTTGCTAGGTCCAAACACATAGGTAGTTACAGGAACTGAAAATATGAATACAAGTATTTTTTTTAATAAATGGCTTCTGTCCAATGGGACAACTTTGCCAGAAAACAAGTTTTACTTACCTTTCCTGTAACCCATTTTGTATGCATCCAGTTGTGAATTATCATCGCCAAAGAAGTTACCGACGCACAATAACACATCAAACGGACCAGATTTCTTCACAATTGATTCAACGCGGGAAAACAGGGTTAAAAAATTCCCATTGACATCTCCGCAAAGTAATCTGTAAATTTTACAGGTAGTATATAATCCAAATAAGTCTGGTAGAATGGTTTTGCATCAGGGGTAAAAAGACATTGAAATTACGTTTTTTGTTTGTCAGTCATCCTATAAACAGTGCTTGAACCACGTTAGTATCTCTTAGTAGTCTGTGCTTGAACCTCACAAGGATCACGTCTTTGCTGTTGTTGCGAATGTCTCACTATTCACCAAGCTGAATTTATAATTTTATAATATGGTGGAATACAATTTACACAATGAAATAGTTCCTAAGCTCAACCTAACTTAACAAAGTCTAAACCAACAATACAAACGAAACGAATGTATAAAATAATCCCGATTTGATTGACATGGACACTGTTTATACACTTTGTTAACGTTTTTGCCTTTAGCTTAAATAAGTTTTATTTTTTGTTTTGTTGGCTAGCTTGATTTTTTCTATCTGTGACGACACCACAACCAACCAACTGTGACACAAGTGTCACTTTACTTGAAGACGCTTCTTGCTTGTGGTATTTTTTGTTTGTTTAGTTTATTTGTAGTTAATATAATTAATATTAGGTGTTAATCAACTTAAAATCCAACAAATATGGCATCATCTAGCAAATTGCCTGGCACAGGCCTAGAAGACGTAGGGGTTCCCGGTCAAGCATACTTACGAGATGCACTCACGAGTTGCACTGATCCTCTGAAAGCTATTGAAGAATTTCAACTCGAAAATGGTATCCTGTTACCTTCATTAAGACCTATGCTGCCGTTGCTCGATCTTCATGGAGTTCGCAGACTAGACTTTCACACATCAGTGCTAGAAGAGCTAAGGGACAAGCTTATATCTCACATCAATGAACTAGGTTCCAAGGAAAATAAGGAGCATGACAAGAAACTTAAAGAACTGCTCAATAAAAGTTTTTCCGTCGTTAGAGTGAAGGCCCTAAGACCTGTTATAATGAGTATTCTTAAAAATACTCCTCATATTGATGACAAATTCCTGCGAGTTCTTGTCAGGGACAGAGAACTGTATAATGACACAGATACAGAAGTGAAGCGGCAAATATGGCAAGACAATCAGTCTCTATTTGGTGATGAAGTATCTCCATTGCTAAGCCAATACATAAGAGAAAAGGAAAATGTTTTATTTGATCATGAAAACCTCAATAACTTGTTCTTTTCACCATCACCAAAAGTGAGACGGCAGGGGGCAGTTGTGCAAAAACTCGCACACATGATTGGAAATAGTGTCAAATTGTATGACATGGTTTTGCAGTTTCTCAGAACGCTATTTCTCAGGACAAGGAATGTACATTATTGTACTTTGAGAGCAGAACTTTTAATGGCACTGCATGATTTGGAAATTCAAGATATTATTTCTGTGGATCCATGCCATAAGTTCACTTGGTGTTTAGATGCATGCATTAGAGAAAGAAATGTTGATATAAAGAGATCTAGAGAGCTGCAAGGATTCTTGGACAGCATAAAACGAGGGCAAGAACAAGTGCTTGGTGATCTATCCATGACATTATGTGACCCCTATGCTATTAACTTCTTGGCTACATCAGGAATAAAAATCCTCCAGCATCTGATAAACACTGAGGGCCTCCCTAGGGATAACACAATTCTGATTCTTCTATTGAGGATGTTGGCACTAGGTCTCAGTGCCTGGGTAATGATTGATTCCCAAGAGTTCAAAGAACCTAAATTGGATAGCCAGGTGGTGACTAAATACTTACCAGCTTTGATGTCATTAATGGTAGATGACCAAGTCCGAGCAACTCACAATAAACTTCCTCCAGATGAGCGAGAGTCTGCTATTACAACTATTGAACACTCAGGCCCACCCCCTGATGCATGCGAGGCTTACATGCGTGAAAGCTCAGTTTGTGGAGTCCTTGCAATGTATTACACACTGCATGCTGCCAAGTTACGTGACCGCGGAGCCTTACTTAGAATACTTAGCATCTTGGGTAGTTGTAAAGACGGCAGAGCATATGAGGACCCATTTCTACATGCTCTTGTAGCATTACTGATCCAATTGCCTGATGAATTCCAAGGAGAAGACTTCAGCACAGTATTGTTTGATGAGTTCTTTTTTGCTGGTTTATCCAAAGATAATGTTACCAGACATCTATTGAAGCTGCTTTGGTACATACATCCTAAGCTTCCTGAGACCAGGATTCAGACCCTTATGAAGGCTTTACAGCCTGGCACACAGCACAATGAATCTGTACACAAGCTGTATGAAATTTTACAACAAAAAATGACTGTAGTAGCCGAGCCTGTTGGGCCAGCCGCTACAGAGATGGAGTACCTAGACTCGCCACTCATGAGTGTACCCACTCCAGCACCTTATCACATGTAGTGTTTTTTACTATATTTAAATAAATCATATACTTTAAGACTGTTCAGAATGCTGTTTTTCTTCTTTGGATAAAATCTAATCCCAGAGAGTTGATAAGTATTTGACAAAACCTTGGAATACCAACTGCTGCTAAATTATTTGAAACTGTATTGCGGACGTCGTTTATCACGAGTTTCGTGGCACTAAACGCTCGGTTCTTGCCAATCGCATGGGCGGGAGTGCGAGCGGACGCGGCGACGCGAATCATTATTTGAGTGTTCGCGTTTAATTAGTGGGCCATAATTTGTAATAAGTTAAGGACTACTGGTTTTTACATTTTTTTATCTACTCGGCAAACAGTTAATGTACATAATTCGCATGCTGCAAACAAAACTGATCCAATCCAAAATTGACATAGTTATACAAACCCACCTTTAAATGCACACTTCACAATGTGAAGTCTACACCAAACCAATCCAGACACGAAACTAGGAATACACCTACCTACTCACTGTTTATTCTTCCTATTTACTAGAGTTTAAATTGAGCCAGGGGGTCACTTATAACAGTAAGTAAGCACCACCTTTAATCGACATTGTACCCAAATTGCTCCAGATGCTGCGAGAAATTGTTCTTATCTGTCATAAATCATAATAAGTATAATACAAGTACCTACCTATTTCCATCGGAATAAGTTTAATTCGGAATGCCTTTAATCGACATTGTACCCACATTGCTCCAGATGCTGCGAGAAATTGTTCTTATCTGTCATAAATCATAATAAGTATAATACAAGTACCTACCTATTTCCATCGGAATAAGTTCCTACCATTATTGAACTGAACTAAAACAATTTCCTTGCTCACCCGCGACCTTACGATAGCTAAGCTTATGCAAAATATGCGAGTTCATGCAGTTCCTCCACCTCCACACTGTAAGAACACACACAAACCCATTCATCACCACCACCACACTACACTGACGCGTTTCGAACTCAACCAGAGCTCATCTTCAGAGTGACACAACCGTACACCATGCTACTAGTTGTTAGACTAACGAACCACAACCAGTAGGGGAGGGGCCCAAGTGAGCACCATTAGAGGAACTGAGAAAAAAGTATGAAGAAAATATCAGTATCACTTAACTTTAAATGCTATTTAAAGCTGAATTTATCGTAGTTTAATTATACATACTTCAATATTCTACAAAGTTTAGAAAAACTAATAAAAATAACAAATTACGAAAACTTTACTTTTGCTCGCTTTGCCCGAGGCGGAGCCTAAAGCGAGCACTGCTTTTGGGCAAAGCGAGCACAAAGGGGGCAAAATGAGCACCCTTCATTCATGCAATGACTATAAAATATTTATTTGGAGATAAGGACAAAAAATACGTCGATCACGTCAATAAAACTCCAGTGATTTGATGTAGACTTTAATCAGAGTCAAAACATAACTAATTTAACAAAAAATGGTACTTCTTCCAAAACATTGCTTTCCGCCATTGCTTTTGACATTGACTCTTCATCCCAAGCACCTTATTCAGTTTTTCTTTTGTAATTATTGACCATCTAAAACAATTAAGCAATGAAAACAAGCAAGCTAAGCGTTTAAATAACACAAAAACAAATAAATCGCTTTAATATGCCTAACGGTATGTGGGCATATGCTCACTTTG
Organism: Choristoneura fumiferana; assembly: GCF_025370935.1. Classification (NCBI taxonomy): domain Eukaryota; kingdom Metazoa; phylum Arthropoda; class Insecta; order Lepidoptera; family Tortricidae; genus Choristoneura; species Choristoneura fumiferana. The sequence continues at coordinate 9,571,583 of NC_133485.1, read as the reverse complement.
CCCTGCCCGCTTTGCCTTTTCGACCAAATCCACATTGTACTCGAACCTAAACTTCAAATATTCGCGCACATTCAAGAACATTTTACCAAAACAAAGCTAAATAACTGTCAATACATATTACAATTAACGTTTTTCAACAACGTCCTCACAAATCCGCAAAACACTCGATACATACCTCGTATTTTTCATATCTGGACTGATCAAATCGTAATTTTTGACACTACACGCGCACGGTCGCTAACAGGCGGTGTGGGCAACTGCGGCAGGTGGACCGGGGCGGGGCGGATATCGCCACGCAGTCACACCGCCATTGTCCTTATATTTTCAAGATGAGCGCTAGTGCTCGCTTTGAGCAGTATGCTCGCTTTGGCCCCCTCCCCTAACCAGTGCAATGTGGTTGTGGTGATAGATGTTTTGTTGCTTTCTGTGTTTAATACAGGCGCCATTGCTTAGGTTTGATCTAATTCCTCCATGAACTGTAATCGTTAACTATCTGACCACTTAGATATATCAACTTGACAATGCTTGAACCATAGACAGTCATGTTTCGCTTTTTACTGAACGACGCACGACGTGTTTTAAAACTGTCTTTTGCTCCACACTGGCAAAAATGACACCAAATGGCAAGAGCTATAGTCTAAAACTTGCTGTTGCCCTGCCCGCGACTCCGTCCGCACAGAATTCGTTAATCCGATAACGTTATCCCACGGGAACTATGCAATGTTTCGGGATAAAAATTGTTAAAACATTTCTTTATCATTTTTGAAAACTACTATGACTATGAAAAGTAGATACAGGCGCCTTTTCCACTTTTCTTTGTTCGTACTCGTAGCACCTACCTACTTGCAACTGCAGCTTCTATTCTATCTTATCTTACTTCACTTTTAACCTCTCTCCTTACCTCAGCGAGAAAGGTTTATGCAAGTGCGAGGCGGAGAAAAGCGAGGGTCTGGTGGGCCGCGGGCCCGGGGTCACCGGCCGCAGCGCAGGCGCCGCGCTGGAGGCTTGGATATTCTTGCGTAGCACGCGCCAGTAACGTCTGTTGGGGGACAATAGTACTGAGGTCATAGTGCCAGGAGGTGTGCGAGGGGTGCACTTGTCCCCCCCCCCTCCCCCGGTATAAAATAAAATAGAGTGCATGACTAAAACACAAAATAACAATTATGATGGATGAATTATGCACCACTCTAGATGTAGATTCAAAATAGGTATTAAAAGGTGAGCAAAAATTGTGAGCAAAAACATCTGAACACGCTTCTGCACAGTTAACAATAGGGTCGTGTTGAGATATTTTAAATCAAATTTTTACTCACAAGTTTTTGAAATCGACTGTACCTAGTTGTTAAGTTTCTTAAATTTTCCAATTTTCTGCGGAACCTTCTACAAAGTATTAGAAAATTTAAAATTAAATCGGATAAGTCGTTCCCTAGTTGGATGCTGTTATGGAATAGTGTGTTAACCCTCATTAATTCTGCAATACAATGTCAACCCTTAGAAAATATTTTTTACTGTTGACATTGTATTGCAGAATTAATGAGGGTTAACACACTATCGCATAACAGCATCCAGTTATGACGTGACTAAGGGAAATATGGATTCAATATAATATAGGTACACACACACAACACACAAACATCACGCCTGTATTCCCAAATGGGGTAGGCAGAGCACACGAAACGTTACCGCTTCGGAGCTACTTTTAGATTAGATTGCTAGCCTGTCGCCTACGGATACCTTAATCTATATCCTCAGTCGCCTCTTACGACATCCACGGAAGTAATGGAGAGGTGTAATTCTAACCCGACCCACACGGGTAATATAGGTAGGTAGATAGATATACAGATGTTAAAAGAGGAACTCTACTTTTAACTCACTAACTATTGCCTATCTAGGTTACTTCTTCTTTAGCTAAATATCTTGCCAAAATTTGACTTGCACAAATAGATTTAGGGTTCTACAAATTACGCCTACCTGTAAATATAAAGCGCTGCCAACATCATAGCCAGAAGCAAGGATAGCAGCACACATAGAGCCACTAGTAAAGCGCGGTAGTGGTAAGGCGACACACACACGCCCACCGCCGACACCACTGGTGAAGAATCCGCCGGACCGTTCTCTTCTAGAAGCTCATTCCGGTTATCGAATACCTGGGGAAGAAAGTATAACCATGGATGGGTTTACTAATGTTTCAGCGAATAACGTTTGGCAACCTGTTTCATTTCGCAACTTTTCATTTACCAACTGTTTAATATTTCTGAAACTGTAAATATTTCAGGATTTTTATAAAACTAACCTAACCTAACCTAAAGGGTTCTACACGATGGCCCTGAAATAAATCCTGAAATATTTACAGTTTTAGAGTTTGCGAAATGAAAAGTTGCGAAATGAAACAGGTTGCCAAACGTTACGTTGCGAAAAGGCAGTACTCGCCATGGATGATAGGGGTCAAAGGCGTAGTGAGGCCTACAGACCCTGTGGATAGAGCTAGTTACGAGTAATACCCACTTTGTTTGTTACTTATTGTGGCTACTGTTAGAAACATTTCGATATGGCGAATTCATAGGTAAGTAGGCTATTTCTCTTACCTCTATCATCTTTCTGACGTGACTCGGAGTTTCAACTTCTTCTTTTAGATATTTATCGACGCTCGCATCCTCGAACGACACTTTGTACACAGCTTCTCCATTCGAGTTCTCAGATTTCTCTGTCTTGTCGTCATTAGTCTTGATTGTGACATCATTTGGCTCCGCTTCAGCTGTGTCATTCGTGATCACCAGGGTCCCGTTCACATCTCGTCTCCGACGTCCGAACGAAGGCTCCGATCTTCCGGTATGGCTCGGACAGTAAGCCTGGAAAACAGAGGGTAATGAAAACCCCAGACTTTGATGATTTTTTTGTATAATTACAGGCTACATGTGGATCCGAATAGGATGAATGGGTAGGGGTTATAAGGGCGGATGCGGGTCCAACTTTATAGCCAAGGGGGGGCATGGTCAAAATCTATATTTTTTTTACTTATTGTAAATTACGTATTGTAAATAACTCCCATGACCCCCCCCCCCCCCCCCCCCTGGATCCGCTCTTGAGGGAGTCCGCTCTTAAGTCAGCAGGCAGTCACGCGATGATCATTCAGAAGAAAGTTATATCAATCATGCGAATGTTGCATGTTAGTGCGATAGCCTGGGTGACAGGGTGACAGGTATAGTAGGTAATGTACGTTGACAGTGTAGTGAGTAATGCTACCTCTGTTAAGTAAGTAACATCTTCATAACTAACATTTTTACCACAGCGTACTAAGTATTCATCATGGGGAATCTTTTTAACAAGCTTTAATGGGAAGTACCTACTAATTATTCAGAGACCTAACCTACTCCTTATTAGTTTTTAGTGATTCCCGGTTAATAGGTACGGTATTTGACTATATTTTTTAATCATTTTATAAATTAAAGCTTGACAATGCATTTTATCGAACAGAACAAAATTGTTTAATACCATGCTTAATGCATAGAGAAAAGCGCTTTAGAAAGAGACAGATATATAGATTTTTCAAAAAGTCGCTATAAATACAACTTTCAAGCAATTTGATTTTTTAATATACAGGACATGGTTAATTCAACAGTTGTTAAATACCGTATTAGTTACCGACGAGTACCTACATTATAGAGTTTTGGATGTAGACCGTGATTAACTTTAATGAACTCCCCATATTTTGTGGTGTACCTACTTACAGTCCACGCGCAAGATTGAGGGTAGATCGAGCACGGTCTACACAAACATTCAAATAATCCCCTCCCATCAAATTTTCAGCCTACTCGTGATCAGTGATCATGATGCATCATCTGCATGACGTCTGCAGACGTCTACTTCCAGTAGCAAATAATTAAAGAAAAGATAAGACAAAGTATAACCCATTTAGTAACGTTTTTGTCCACCAGCCCTACTCCTTTGTACCTATGTAGCAGAAAAAAATACGTTTTTTTCCAAAAGTCTTTCAGAAGTCTTTGTGAGTTCCAGAAATAGGTACTTTAGCATAATCCTTTATTATTTGCAGTCATTTTAGCATCACAGCACAGATAACCTTTCGTAAAGTATCTTCCGATAAAATCCCGTGACTGAACGTGGCCCGATATGGGCCTCAATGTAGACAATATCACTACCGCCTTATATCCATTGACGTAATTCAGGCTGTTTACCAATCGCAAACGTCGAATCGTTAAAAATATAATGCTTTACAAAAATCTAGGACAGGAATAAGAGTATTAGCATATTTTCCTGTTTGCCTTTCAATAGAATCTCTACTTAAATCTGTATGACAATTTAAGATAGATCCGCACAGAATAATTTTGACAGCTGAGATGAACCGAGTAGATTCCTTGATGTAAGACTAACTATCTGGAAATGTCACGAACAAAGGCCGTGCCAGGATAAGCTAATTGATTCTGCCCCCATCGAGTTTGGGCTCGTAATTTTTATGGATTAGTAATAAATTGTCACAATTTCAGCCCTCCAAACTTAATAGTTTTTTGTATAAAAGAAAAAAGAAAATAAAATATGATTTTTCTTCAATATCTTTTTTTTTCAACCTATCTTAGCGTGCATCACAAATATTGGGTCTCCTGATGGGTCATTCACTACAGATGATTATTTGACATGAATAACATTTTCATTGTCATAGAAAAAAATAAAAAAAATGCTGACTGAAGATTTCATATTTTTTTATTATTTACTTCCACTTTAGAGACCGCTCTAATTTTTTCACCAGTGATACCCTCACAAATGAGCTATAATATGTATTTTTTTCAAAATTATAGCTGTGGGAGAACATGGAGATATTTTTTGTTTTACTGTCCATAATATGTCGCTTTTATCATTTATTTGAAAAGAGTTTCTTAAATATACCGCCGTGAACCTTTTGATATTTTTTGTTTCTTGTACTTATAAGTCTTGCCAAGTCTAAACTTTCTAGTTGTACGATATGTGACGTAGATTTTTATTCAATAGGCATTGAACGTTCGATGTGAATGGTAAACTGAACTGAACTAAAAAGGAAAAAATAAATTTAAGTAACATTGGCATATATTATTATGTACCTATGTTGTAAGAATATTTTTTAGGTTCATGATAACCGCTTTTGTGGTTGCTAATTCATTATTTTAAGAAAGCGTGCGTAAATACGTAACTTCTAGAGGCGTATATAAATACATATCTACTTTCAAAATGTAAAATACATATCATTTTATAAGCTTGAGGCACCTATGTACACCATCTATTAGGTGCCTGCAATGCCATGAGATTGGGTAGTTCATCGCAACATGGTTTATCAAGACCCTGGGTATCATTCAAGTCCAGAGTAGGTACTTGTAGAGCCAAATTAAACGAGCCCAAACTCGACGGCGCTATGTCGTTTCATTACTGAGGCCCTGTGGCCACCTTCGTTCCGGTTCCATCATCAGATCAGCATGGTCGGCAATGCTTGCATTCAATTAACTGTTGACCTACTGTTTACGCCTATACCAACGTACTGAATGCAAGTTGCTTTCTAAGTATATTCAAGAACATCACTTTAGATTTGAACATTTTTTTTGCCTCAATTTTATTGTATGGAATATGCAAGAAAGTTGTATAATGTAAATAGGTCATTAACCACGCGGTTCCAAGGTGCCCCCACATGCAGTCGCTCGTCGCTCGGTTGCAGCGATAAATCTGATCACGTGACCCCACTTTGAAGGTGATTTTGAATTTCCCGCGACTCAAAAAAGTAGCGTCAAGTCGCCGCGTCGAGCAGCAGCGACAAGATGGCTTCTTGGATTATTGATCTTGGCCTTGGAAGCTGATTTCTTAATCTCATACAAATAAAAAATGGAAGTGAATGAAAAAAAAAACGGTGTTTTTACGAAATTGGAGAGGTTTTTTTTCCAGCGATAAAGCTCAACATTTTCAGCTTTATCGCTATATGTCACCTGACTAGATTTGACACTGGAAACGAGCGTCAAGCGATTTCATGTGGCTGCGGCCTCGGCCCACCGTCCCTCTTCAAAGTATGGCTTGAGAAAGAGACGACGCGCTAAAGCTTTAGTTTCCTAGGATCAGCGGTGCCGTCATATAGCGGCCGTAATTGATACCGCTCCTCCTCCACCTCCTAGAGAGCGGTGTCAATTACCGCCACTCAAACCGCGCCATTTTGTTTCAAAGACAACGTTCTAGTGACGTCATTCACCGCTTATTACGGTCTCTATAATGACGGCACCGCTTGTCCTAGAAAACCAAAGCTTAAAACCGCACGCTAGCCGCATACTGCATCTATACGTACTGGCTGACAGCCATCGCGGCAAGTCCTGACAGTGGCTTCGAACACCAAGAAGTTGGACTCCGGGATCTTGAACGCGTTGAAGCGGGCCTCAAGCGAGTCCCCGCTGCGGCCCTTGTCCAGTTCAGGGAACACGTCGGGATCAACTGGACACCTGAAACAACAACTTACTCTTTGAAAGCCACCGCCGTATATAAAAGTCATCACACACGCTCTGCCATTTAAAGGTCTCTACCCACTACGCCTATCATACCATAACCGTAATAGGAACATTTCAGGAACGAAATATCACGCGCATAATATATATGACACGCGGCGACGGCGGAAACGGCTAGTCGGGCAGCGAAATGTGCATACTTTTTTAAACAGTCTCATACAAAAAGGGGAAGATGTAAATTTAAAAAATATTTTTTTTTGAAAATGTACCTCAGAACTTCCATTTATGAACCGATTTGATTTTTTTTTCCTTCGTGACTAGAGAATGACTTTCAATTAGGTCCCATAAGCACCTAAATCAGGATCTGATGATTTAGATCTTAAGGAAATCTTATTGACGACGGGAAAATCTTTAAATATTGTTAGGGCCTACCTATAGTAATTGGACATATTACAGTAGTAACTCGTGCATTTGCTCTTGAAAAGTCATAATTTGGTGAAGTGATCATACCATGAACATGATGAATCACGCGCATAATATATGACACGCGACGGCGACGGCTGGTTAGGAAACGTGCTAGTGGGCACAGTCTCATACTTTTTAACCGACTTCAAAAAAGGAGGAGGTTATAAATTCGGATTTTTTTTGTTGTTACCTCAGAACTCCGTCATTTATGAACCGATTTGATTTTTTTTTGCGTTCGTCTAGGAATGACTTCAATTAGGTCCCATAAGCACCAAATCAGGATCTGATGATTAGAACTTAAGGAAATCGAGGGAACTCTTCAAATATTGTAGGGACGCCTATAGTAAATTGGATATATTTAGTAGTAACTCGTGCATTTGCTCTTGAAAGTCATCATTTGGTGAAGTGGAACTGATGATGAAGACCACAGTTGACCATCGGAGTTACTACTCAAAAACAATAAATAAAAAAAATAAAAAACCCGACTGCCTTAAAAATACTAAAAAGAAGAAAACAAGTCTAGTGGGCTAGAAGAACCAACAGTACCCATTAGGTAAGAATTTTTGAGCGTCACGATTTAAATGGGTCTCGACTGTTGAACATTAAGTTAGCTACTTAACAAAGTTCTAGCCCACTACGCAGTCGGGTTTTTGATTTTTTTATTTATTGTTTTATTTCACACTTTTTTAATAGTTGTGTGAAAATGGTAGATTAAAACTATTACAAGCCATATATATTTAGAATAGGCTTATTATTACCTATCATTTGATACCCTACTCGATAGATTTAAATAAAAAACATTTTTTGAAAACTTACAATTTAACGCCAAAAATCCGCCATTTTGATTTTTCAAGAACTTCAAGTACCCAGTGTCACTCGCGTCATCAAGACGAATCCAATGACGCATCATTTATCAAAATTGGTTCAGCCGTTGAGTAGTTACGAGAGGACATAGGAATAGACATACATACATACGCGTAAAACACATAATCCTCCTTCTTCGCAGTCGGGTAAAAACAAAGCTGAATGAATGGGTGGGGTTGAATTTAAAAACTCATAAAAATTACGATGGAGAATCTAAGGAAATATGCTAAAAATCCAGATGAAGGTACGCATGCTGCCCTCTCTAGCGGGGTATTTATCATGCTCTATTATTCAGAGCGCCTCTCAACGCAATTCTAATGAAACTTTTATTTTCCCTTTGCGTAACAGAAAAATTATGGAACCTTAAAATGCGTAGGTACATTTGTATTATCTCTAATAATTCGGTTCTTAGTTATTTTTATGCTTCTTGCAGCCATAGAATACTGATTTTATGGCACAAGAAAAACATTTCGTAGGTACCGTAGTACTTGTTAACGTTTGTAGTGACACACATAAATGAAACATATCATTAATATATTCCAATCGAATCACGTATTTTATGATAGGTGTAAAATACCAATATTATTATTTTTAAATATTTTCTGTTATCGCAGGTGCCAACAATAGCTGCTTACTGCATGGTACGAGTATTTAGGCGTACTTAAGTCTACACAATATTGTGTATTCATCACGGTGAAGTAAACACCATTGTTTCAGTGTCTTTAAGCGCTGAAATGAGACGCCACGTCCTGTTTTTGTTTATAATTAAAATTAATTACTTATAAGGATAATTATTATCCTTAATTATTAAGGATATCACTCACCTCGGTTGTTAATAATTAAATCGCAAAAAGTATAACAGCGTTCAAAAACGAGACTTGTATTGTTTGTTATGGTAAATAATATAGTTAGCAAAAGACTTCATCAATATTTTGCTACTACCATCTACTCTACGATAGCATCTACTACACACATTTACTTATTGATTTAGTTCGTAGCGAAATTAAAGTTACTATTGAACGCAAGTACCTACTCGTACAAACATAAATAAAGTTGTTTTCAATGACGTCTTCGGTGCGCCATTTAAAATAATCACAATGTAAATAAAATGCGCATGTACATAGAGATATTTATAGATGTTTTGCACTGTACCTACTATGCTCGTTATATTTTTAGTAACGTAAACTTAAAAAATGTACTTGTGCGAAATACTTTTAATGTAAGTAAGTAAATCATTGGACAACATTGTAAATCTGTATAAAAAATACTTTGTTGAGTCTTGCCGGATTCTACAAAAAAATAACAATAAATTGAACCGAGCAAGCCAGCAGGAGTGGATCTAGAGTCATCTACCTCACCTACGCACGTTATTTATATTGGGCTTCAATCACTCCTGCTGGTTCGTGCTGAGGCACCGACCGACTTCAGACTGGTAGAAAATTATTTTCATGGTTTTTTGCAGTCGGTTCAATTTTTTGTTATATTTTTTTTTCACGCTTATAGTGTATGTAATCTAAGATTACAATAGTTAAATATCAACTGCTTTTACGAAAGATTGCTTTTTCCGATGCAGAGACGTCATTATTGAGGAGTCCTTTTACCACTACCATGAGTTTACAGTGACCGTACTCGATGGCGACGGCGTAAATTATTTGTAGAGGCGCTGTACAATTCTCCATACAAATAATTAACGCCGTCGCTATCGAGTACGGTCACTGTAAACTCATGGTAGTGGTAGGTACTGGTGCTTCACCACCCGTTTTACCATATGCATTATGAGGAGCATGAATTGCTTAGCAAAGTGTGTCAAAGTAATTAAAATTCAACCCGTGAAATACTTGTTATTGAGTAGTAACTCCGATGGTCAACTAGGGTCTTCATCAGCAGTTCCACTTCACCAAATGATGATTTTCAAGAGCAAATGTACGAGTTACTACTAAATATATCCTATTTACTATAGGTGTCCCTACAACATTTGAAGAGTTCCCTCGATTTCCTTAAGATCCAATCATCAGATCCTGATTTGATGCTTATGGGACCTAATTAAAGACATTCCTAGACGAAAGCAAAAAAAAATTTCAAATCGGTTCATAAATGATGGAGTTCTGAGATAACAAACATAAAAAAATACAGCCGAATTGATAACCTCCTTTTTTGAAGTCGGTTAACAAAAGAGGTTTTTCCGAAGTAGAATTTTTGACATTCATAAGTGCTTGTTATAGCCTCAATTGAATAAAGCTATTTTGACTTACCCAACTCTATCTATTAACTGCACGGAGCGACCTGAGTACGGGTCTCGTGCGACGACGTTTGTAGCAAAGATATCTGTCGCGTAGTTATACCCGTCCTGTGCTTCCAGCCTGAAGGTCAGAGGATCACCAACAGCGATGGTAGTGGTCGGCCGGCCTTGGTACAAGATCATCAACCGAACCTTCGAATTGAGAGAGCTTTCCTCCGGGAGATACTCGATTGGTATAGGGCTGCCCGACCTGTCAATGAGATCGTACCCAAAACTACTGTTAGACATTAAGCTGATTTTTCTAAAAAAAATACACGCTGACTTTGAATGAATTCACTCAGAACGCTTAATAGATTTAGATTAATTCCGTTTACAATTGCCGTAAAAAGGTAGGTGTCGGAGCGGAGAAATTCTCAAAATAGGTATCTGAACACGCTCAACCTTTTGGTCGTTGACAGTTAAGAATCGTATTCTGGATGTGTATTTTGGGTCACTGGGAGCAGCGGGGCTACTGCGAAATTCGAAAATCGAAGTTCGTATCGTACCGTCCCACTCACTCTCGTATTAAATAATATAAGAGACAGCGGGACGGCAGTCGGCAAGAGACGAAGTTCGAACTTTGCATTAGGGCCTGTTTTAAAAGGAACTCGTTCAAAGTCATTGGTTAGTAGCTGTTAGTGAAATAACAGCACTCAAATAAAAAACCGCCAGTCCTAAATAAAGCCGTAAAACAATCAGATTTCGTCAAAACTAAAACAAATATTTCTCCTCACTACAAACGCAGTGATAGGTAACACACAAAAAAGCAGAAACAAAGTACAGAAATGCTTCAAAAACTTCAAACCCCAAAATATATAGCCAGTACACCGTTATTTTAAAATCAAAACATAACACGGCAACCAAGTAACTTTTTAAACATTACAGTTAGACATTTACCTAACGCATGTAACCATTCCTGGAAACTAACTATAAGCGTTAACTTAAAGTCACGCTGTTAACAGTTAAATCCACAATAGAAATCCATGTCTATTTGAAAACATGGCATGCCAATCAAGACGTTGGCGCCCGAGTAGTGCTTTAGTTTACAAAACATTACCAAACGTTCGCACAACATTATCTTGGCCCGATACGTTAAAGTTATAAACTAACATGAAGAATAGTAATGTCATTGTTTGTATTTCCTTTGTGAATCAATTTCAACTTTGCTGACTTTTTTTCTTTTTCATGAAATCTACGAAGTTTCTCACTACTCACTAGATACCTACTCACTAGTACTCATAATTTTTAAGGCACATTAGTAATACCTACCTACCCTATTTTCCGAACTATAAAATCGAGCATCGCTTCGTTAGAGACTGAAAATACATGGCTTTTTAGCTAAATTTTATCCCACGTGACATTTCTATTCCTCTGTTAGTAAGCCTGTAGCATCTACTCTTAAACCATTCCTTTTAAAATCAGAATGCTGGAATGCCATGTCTTCTCATAGAGATTATTCGAAGTATAGTCTCACCCGGCTCCAATGTAGTTGGAAGTCACAACTGCTTCAGCTGGTCCACGAAATAGGCATGTCAGATTGAAACGTTTATCCCGTGACGTCTGCACGTTATCGCTGAATTGCACCACCACAATATTCGTCATCGTATCGCCATACTACAACACAAAACTTACCAAATACCACGGAAAAGTATAAAAATTACTTTAAAGTATGGAGTTACTTACACGTTGGGTACCACATTCAGGATATCCGTGCGCTCCAGTGATCCTCAACACATTTGATACCCCACCATTACCCCTGAAGAAGCAACGATCATAGAAACCGTAGGTATACATTCGACCGAAGAAACCTTCTGGCAATCGTAGGGTGAATTCCATGCCATCTTCATTACACACTTGTGATACTGAAACAATAATTAATTTGTTGTAACGATTTCATTTTATCAAGGAATTCTGCAGCTGTCCCTTTGTTGGTGAACCGAACTCACCGTCTAAGCAATCGTCGGCCATACGTCCAAGAGCTCTTTCGTAAAAGTCGTACTCATTAGCAGTGTTATCGAAATGTGCTGGATTTGCAGCATCCAGTTCCCTCGTGTCGCGGTCGCTAAGCTCGCAGTTGTCACGAGGCTCACTACCATAAGGCACATCCCTGAAGACAACGTCACATACATATAATATCCTGATTTTTATTGACTAAAACAAATTCAATGGGTGCTCGATTAAGTTTACCTGTAATTGAAAGCTCGGCAAACGAAATCACGCGCTTCAATACACTCCCGCTGGCAATGCGCTAGGGATTGAGCAGTTGTAAAACGTCGCACATATCTTCGCTGCATGCGCTGCCTGCCAACTTGGCGGAAAGTGTCATCTTCACATCGTGACCCCTGCCACGGTCTGTGGCCCGCTGGGGGACCACCAATGGGTGCACCCCCAAGTGGATTGCCGATTGGAATTCCTACTGGCCCGATTGGCGCGCCGACTGGTCCAATAGGCCCATCAGGTTCATATCCTCCGTAACCTCCACCTACACAAACAAACGACATTCATACGTATTGAATGAGTACTGAAATATTTCAAAGCAATAAGGAACGAAAACACCAGCATTATTTACCAATCGGCCTGTCAACTCCAGCCGGAGGATAGCTACCACGATAGCCTCCAGGCCTATCCAACGGTCGTCTTACACCGTAACTTGGCCGAGGCTCAATCGGATACCTGTGGTAAAACCAATGTTAAATATAATGATGTTAAATGTCAATGGAAATATTTTGAAATTATGACACTTAGAAAAAAAAAATAACTTACCGATCTGCTCCTGGACGTGGTAATGGCAAGGCTCTGTCGGGGTAGCGGTTCGAGCCTGGATAATCAGAACCACCATAATAACCACCGCGTCCTATAAAACCACTTCGTTAATAACAACATACTTCATCAACTCTGAATACTACAGCTTATGTATTCGTTGGGTGAAAGGAATCGTGCTTACCAGGATATGACGATCCGGTCGGCGGATATTTGTCATAAAGATCCGGGTAACGGTCCCCGCCGAGTGGTATCGGATCCCTGTTTACACCTACAGGGTACCGGCCACCATACGGATACCGTCCCCAGTCACTAGTGCCAGGAGTTCTGTCCTGATCGTATCGGTCAGGATAACGGCTGGGACCCACCCCAGGTCTTGACGGGTACCTTCCACCACTACCTCGAGTCGGGTATCTGTCAGGTGGATACTGCTCGAGAGGATATCTGTCAGGGTAAATGTCTATGGGATATCTACTAACAGGATAGCGCTCTTGAGGTGGATATCTGCCAATATCGTTAGTACTGGGATAGTCGAGGAAAGGATATCTGTTAGGGCCGGGATACCTATCGCTGGTGGGATACCGGTCTCTTGGAGGGTATCTATCAATAGGGTAACGATCTGAGCCAATTGGGTATCTGTCGACACCAGGAGGGTACCGATCGATACCTGGTGGGTATCTATCACTTGGGTATCTGTCGGAGGGATAGCGATCTGGTCCGACTCCGGGGGGGTATCTGTCATCAGGGTATCTGTCGTCAGGGTAGCGGTCGCCCGGTGGGTATCGATCCGGGTAGTCGGGTCCGGCCGGGTAGCGGTCGTCGGGGTACCGGTCCGGTCGTCCACCGTACCGCTCGTCGTCGGAAGAATAGCGGTCGTCGTCAGGGTAACGATCGACGCCGGCAGGGTAGCGGTCCCGGTCGCGGTCGCGGTCGCGATCTCGGTCACCATTACCACCTGAATAGTCAAGAAGATTAGTTGGTGATGGGAATAAGTTAAGATTTATACCAACAGCTAAACTTGATATAGAACTGTAGATTTGCATCCGGAAAAATCTTTCTAATGTGTCTACTAGAGGGTGCATTCAATTATCATTAAGAAAAAAATATGTAAAAATCTACATTTTAAATACAACATTTCGCTTTTGAAGCTGTACAATAACAATTTTAATAACAAGAAACTTATTAGGTATCTAGGTAGGTAGTAAGGTGTAGGTACATTTGAACACCTCTACCTGTAAACTAAGCTAACCGCAAAGAGGCATGCGTATTGAAAAAAAGAAGACCAAAACTAAATACAGGATAATAAAATAACATAACTAGCAATAAATAACAAATATAAGTGAGTAGGTATATACTTAACTACAACTAATTTCTACAGACTACAAGGAATGGTAACTACGCAACACCTAATAAATATATGGCCACTCCTATGAATATCAAACAAATGAAATAATGAAACATTACTACTAACTACGATTTCTACGACTACTGCTGCTACTTAATTACTTACGTTACATAGGTACCTACCCCTTCAAGAAAACGCTCTATAGATTCGGAGAACAAACTTTCTACGTAACTAAAGACAGATTTACATTGACACATTTACAAGTCAGGCTAGGTAATATACCGTTGAATAAAAACTAAAAAGACGGGTTGAAGTTAAAACCACAGAACGTTAGTAATAAAAGAAATAGAGAAATTATATTTCCTTCCGCAATCGCTCCCGCAACTTCTTTGCATAGCTTCGAACTTAACTTAGAACAGACCGAACTACGAAAATAAATAATAATGGTAACATTTTAGCCAAATACGCGGTTTATTTCTTAGCTCGCTCGACATTTTCTATTCCTTTTATCATTAGTTCTGTGCTTGGGATAATAGGTATAACAGGTTTCGCATTGCCCCAGTATAAATCTGCCATGCATTATACAAAAGCTGATGCCTCAAGCGTCGTCTACCATGCACCGAACCTGATGATGGCCGCCCCCACGGCGCCTGCGACCCGCCGCTCGCATCCGCCTCACCACTCACTAGCTGGTCTGCTCCCACACAAATAACAATACATAACCGTCGTACATCTCTCTAAGCGTCTCTCTACTTAGCACGCCTCTCAGATTAAGAGAGCTTGGTTACCACGTTGCCCCAGTGCGGATTGGTATCACACACATGGTTCAATTGCTTCACAGGTTTCCTTACGATGTTTCCCTCCGATTTAAAATTAAAATTCAAATATAATTTCGCATATAGATTCCAAATTATGAAGAAAAACTTAGAGGTGCATCCGGGGCTCGGACCTACGTCCCTGTGATTGAGAAACCATTCAAATAAGTCAAACCAGGTCTACCGGGGATTTTATCCATCATAAGTAGTTATGTACAATGAAAAACAATACAAAAGGGCCAATTATAGATAGATGTACTAGAAAAGGAAGGTCGAACAACAAATCTATATCTCTGGTCTAGTTTACCGCATTAATACCTATCAACTTATCTGATCTGTTCTTTTTCAACTTTTTGGTCACATAAGATAACTTTGCTATTCAGTAACATTATATCCGGGCCATAGAACTGATATAGATGTTGTGAACATCATTATCCTGTTGAGTAATTCACTCAATTAGGGCTCGTTCTATTTCGGGACCGCAGATAGGTTCAATGGCGTAGGATCGGGTCGACTGCGACCGCGTGCCTTGTTGTGGCCTATCAAATGGATCACTTATATCTTTAGATGACAGTATCTATGTAGTATCAGCCTCGTACGTCACTGCCCTCACTTTTATTAGACACCAATTGAAACTGTAAAGTGCTCATTGAACTCTTCCGTTATAGTGACGAGGTAATTCAACATACTTAGTTATACTTACGCATCAGATTCTCGTAATAATCAAAGTCAGGATCGTAGAGTAGTCTCATGCCGTCTTTCTGGTTGTATCTGCTAAGTCGACAGGTTCTCGCACGATCGCTGTACACAGCTGATCTGCAACAAGCATATTTTTTATAAAATTTATGTGTCATTCATTATCAGACAATGAACTCGAATGTGTTATGGATCGGCACGTTTGGCGCGAATTCGTTTGGCATAAAAACACTGCTTGTGATGAAATTGACACTTTGTCAACGAACAATAATGGGTGGTTTGATTGAAATAAGGACTATATAGATAATACAAAAAGAAAAAAAAAAGAAAAGAAAGAAACTTTTTGAATTGAAATAAAAAATACAATAAGATTCCAAAAAATCAATCTTTATATCTAGGACTGTTTTTTCAGGTCATGTTTGAAAAATACTCGTTGAAAGATTTGTACAGTCAACCTAATAAATAAGTGATCACTTTAACTGAAATTACTGGCACTTGAGGTATCCCATCTTAGGCCTCTAGGTTGGCAACGCATCTGCAATCCCCCTGGTGTTGCAGGTGTCTATGGCCGGTGGTGATCTCTTACCATCAGGAGACCCACTTGCTCGTTTGCCATCCAGTCGAATAAAAAAAACTTTTGTACCTTGTCACTTTAACCTCATGTTTGAAAAGCCATACGAAATCATGTAACGATTGAAAGTGACAAAGTACAAAAGTAATCACTTACCTATTTTAATTACTTAGTTGACTGTGCGTACCTGCATTGAAAGCTGGTTTGTCGGAGGCATTCATCGAGGCACTCGCTGAGGGAACGTCCGGTGATTTCCGAATGGAATTCGCCAGTGATGCGGCTGTTCCGGTAGCGCTGGAAGGCCGTGTCCGGCCGCCGGCCCGGTGAGAACAAGTGTGACGTCACACTGTTGTCCGGGTACTCCGTGCCGCGAGCTGTCACCCGATGAGAGACTGATCATAATTGTGAGAAAAACCTTATTTCGACATCATACTCTATTATGACATTCACCTTAGCATTGAAGCAAATGATTATATTGTTAGCTTCGTCAGTCAATTAGTTGATTGATTGTCTACAATTATGTACAATTTAACACAAGTAAACGACTCAGTGAGTAAGTACATAATTTAGTTTAGTTTTGTTAGCCTAAAAGCAGATAAAGTGTTATGACGAGAAAACAAAAGAAACTCACGATTGTCGAGACAAACAAGGTCATAAAAGTGATGAGTTAGCGATGCACTGACGGTCACATCATCCTTTTGAGATACCGAATCTTCTTCAGAGAGAACGCACTGGCGCGTCATTGCGTCATGCTCGATGGACCGACAAAAATACCTGCAACAAACGTTGAAACCACCCGCTGAGCACACCTACTGGATGCAATTTTGTTTATTGATTTCAAAACCTAAACAGGTCACTTACTTTTCGGCACGGACGCACATAGATTGGCATTCATCTAACGTCATATTGGAGAAGACATCGGCCTCAAAAGGTCCTCCGAGACGTTTGTTTTCTTCTTTTATAAATACAGCTAGACCATCGCATCTCCTTTCAGCTGAAAATCAAATTTAACTCAGGTATACTTACTTAGATACTTATTTATTTTTGATCTAGAGGATTGGCTGTTCTTTACAATTTTAATTACTACATTCGTACCGTTTAAACAAGTGTTTTCCAAGTAATCTGCGTTATGATCGTCTTCTAGTAATTCAGGGTGGGTTCTTCTGGTGAACCTACTCAGCGAGCAAGTCCTCAGAGCTGAGTCATATGTAGCTGACCGACAGACGAAACTGAACTCTCCCAAGCATTTATCCTCACATTCAGTGCGGTTAGCAACCATTATCTCCTTTAGATCTGACGACGGTAGTTTCAGGCGTTTACGGGCATGTCTCTCAAAAACGTAGCGTCGGGAAGGACATTCACGTTCTGGACGGTTTGCTAAAAATGATAAAACATTAATAAAATTCGAATGAGCTATTAGGGTTCAGAGGTTTAGAGCGGAGGTGGCGAGATGACAGAGACGCGGAACCTAGGCGAGCGGCCAAATATAGCTCTGTATAGAGAGATATAGAAGTAATAACCTAACCATAAAAATTTCATTTTTAAAGCAAGCTTTTTTTGCTGACTGTTGTTTTTGTTGACTGTACTTGCATTGTCACCCAAACTACATTTGCATACCAAATTTCAAGTCGATGCTATTAACCGTTGAAGAGTTCCGTCCCGCGGAGACAACCCTAGCTGAACTACCAGGATTGCACTACTAGATTATTGTATTGTCACGTGATTTACATAAGTATTCCAAATTTCAAGTCAACCTGACTACTGGAAATTGGTCAAATTTAACTTGCAAGATTTGATTACAAACAGACAGACAGAGAGACAAATAGACAACGGGACAGGTGAAACTAAATAAAAGCTTGTAAAAAGGGGAGGCTTTTGTCCAGCAGTGGGGCACAGTTGTAAGCTAAATATAATAATAATAATATCAGGGTTGATCGCGTGATTTAAATAGGTACTTACACGTGAGACAAATTTCGTTGAAATGGACACTGTTGGGCACTATCATCAGAGTGCCAATGCCTTCTGGTGCAGCCTGTTCCCTAGTCAAGTAGCAGGTAGATTCCTCATATTCTGGCTCCGGACTGAAGGCAGCTATACGCGCTCCAGGTTGAAAATCTATGGAATTGCAGGTCCTGACCAAGCTGTTCCCGGATCGGTCACGTAGGCACAAGTCTTGGCATTTTTCAAGAACACGAAAAGGTGGCGCCGTTTCACGTACCTGTGTAAATTAAAAACATTTTATCAATATTGTTATCCTTCATGGCTTCATTCAACATTTGAGAAGAGTGTTACTGAGGTAACAAAAGTAACAAAAACATTTATCTATTTCGTCATACTTACGACGTCATCGTCGAATCCGTGAAGTTGTTGATTTGGAAGTCTCTCGTACATCACTCTCCCCATTCCTTGGTTACACGTCGTTTGGGCTGAAATATAATATATTTAATGATAATTATCGTATTTAGGTAAAGAAGATTAACATACTGCTGTGAGATTAATCGCGTTACTATGCCCGAGTACATCGTTCATCTGATGTGATACGTTAATTATCAAAGTAAATATTATGCGATATAGTGTGAGCTGCCCATGAGCTGCCAATCACCTATACGATAAATGAGGATGTTTACAAAAAAAATGTTGCAAAATATTGATTGACAGTGCCACACCCCAATATGTCTACCTACGTCACAGAAAATGACCTGTCATGAAAAATAAATATCAGGTATTTATTGTACAGAAAACTTAATTGGTTGGCTAGAAAAGCTAATCACGGTCCATCCTATAACAAACAAATTAGTGAATCACTAAGTAAAAAGTGTTATTCCAGGATATTATTTCCAGCATACCAGCTTATACCTGCGCCCATTGCAGAGCTCCCCTATCGCGGGGAATTCCGCAAAACCTGTCCCTATTAGGTACAAGTCTTCATCATAAAGTGAGTATCTATGTAAAATTCTAGGTCTAGTAATAAAGTCCCAGTCCCAGTGTGCCAAAGAATCCGATGAAAACCTTTACATCATTTTACATTACATCGTGGTCGTTAAAAACGTTGCATTAAAAACAACCATGCCGAATTTCATGTCTCTATGGTCTATGCCCAGTGGTAGTTATTTTAAGATTTTATCCCTATCCCGTGAGAATATCATGATTTTTAAAGTAGCCTATGCGTGGTTCCAGATATCCAGCTATCAAGACACCAAATTTCACCCAAATTCGTCCAGCGGTTTTAGCGTGAAGGAGTAACAAACATACACACACATACTCATAAACTTTCGCATTTAGCAGGATTAGGATTACGATTTACCATTAGCCATGGTGAGCATGGTGAGCGCGGTGAAGGCGTGCATGACGCTCGCCCCTCGCGGCTTCATCTTCCTGCAGTGCTGGCTCGCGTCACCGACCACACATGTGGCCACCTGCAACCAGAACGTCCATATCACGTTTAGGCCGACAAATGGAACAGGACAAGCGAGCCTGGCACAAGCAATGTAATGACTTGGCAACCCTAAAAATCAATAGGGCAAGCAGCAATGTAAATCAAAATTGAATTGCGACAAATGCAAAGTTGAAAATTCACATTCGCATGAATATGCGAACCAACAAGACATTGTAAGACAGCATTTTCAAACCGTCTATGTCGGCGTTGAAGAACAACGAACCTCGAACCTACACGTTTGACTGGGTTGTATTTGTATGCGCGCATTTGCGAGTGCCCCCTATTTATTTGCGAGAGTTTTTTTTGTCTGTAAAATGTGTTGCCAATCCATTTTTAGGGTTCCGGAGCCAAAATGGCAAAAACGGAACCCTTATAGTTTCGCCATGTCTGTCTGTCTGCCTGTCTGTCCGTCCATCCGTGGCTTTTCTCAGGGACTATCAAGGCTAGAAAGCTGTAATTTTGCACGGATATATATGTACCTAAGCTATGCCGACAAATCGGTACATTCAAAATTTCATAATTTTTTTTTTATCTATTATTAGTAGTTTAAGAGTAAATAGCAGCCTAAGGTATAAAAATATACCAAAACTTGGAAGATTCCGTATAAAATACGAAATCCTTATAAAAATATTACTTAATTTTTTCGTAATGGCTACGGAACCCTATTTTGGGCGTGTCCGACACGCTCTTGGCCGGTTTTTAATATGCCGCTTTTCTTTTGCCCAGGACTCGTTTGTCAACCTATAGCCTCAGATGGCTTTTACAGCATTTCGGAGCACCGGACAAAGGACAAGGAGTTGTAGAGGCCACTCAGCAAAAGGGAGGCATTGAAACTAAGTAGGCTAAAATGAGCACGTAGGGCATTCAAATTGCCTTTTTTTACATAAATACACAATAATAGACAAAATCGAAAAAAAATATATTTATCTATCCGATGTGAGATGAGATCGCTTCAGGGATGTACCATCAGCAAAATAAGTGGTCTATCAATTTTTATTCAAGTTCCTATAAAATGAATATGTCGCTAAAGTCGAACTTTCAAGTTGACAGACAGGTCTATTCATTATTGTTGACAGACAGGTCTATTCGTGCAATTTAAGTGCATACTACACTTTTGCCTACGTGCGAATATTGTGCATTTTTTTTCATATTTAGTGAGTAATTTAAGTATATTTAAATCGGTGGTTAAGCAGGTAATCTCAACATTCATGAAAATGTAATTGGGTCAATCAACTTTTTTACCGACACTAATCTGTCCGCAACATTTTTCAAACAATTGCAGATTTTTGTAAGTAAACATGTTTTTTCTGTAATTTAATAGATGATGTACATGAATACATGCCACCCTACACCGTGAAAACCTTGTTGGAAGTAGGATTTTTTGGTAACGCAGGAGACGCCCAAAGTGTCGGTAAAATAGTTGGTTGGCCCAATTACCTACTGTTAATAAATTCTAAAAAATTTAAGTACTTACATTTTCTGATACTTAGCAGAAAATTGCTTAATTTCTGGTAATTAGCAGAAATTTACTTAAATCAGAGATTTACCACTTGGTTTGAAATTGGTTATAGTAGGTAACTTGGTGACACTCTCACTTAGTAGAATTTACGAGTAATGACATTTGTACACAAGAATATTGAAACCATTCCTACTCGTAGGTATGACATGTTATTTAGTAACATCGGCAGCCATTTTGTGTGCATAGCATAAAGTAAGTAAAACACTGTCAATGAGGGCAATTACGGTCAAAATAGATGAGTCACGAGCTCGAGGCTAATCATAGTTTTATGATAATGTGGCTTGTGCAAAATGATCACCGGTCCGCTGCATCAATTGATGCAAGATTGGGCTATCAGGAACAAGGTTGCGATTTAATTATACGTAAAATGTAGTACCTAAGTTACATGAGGACCTGGGTGCTCATAAGGATCGGATCGGGTTTAAGTCTGGCATTTTCCAGAATTCAAATTTAATTTTCTTTGTATTCAAATTTTCCTGTCTTGATCTCGAGCACTAACATCTGCCCACAAATCTGTTTCTGTCCTTTCTATTCCCTCAATTTTTAATCACCTTCAGATGTCAGAATCACAATATTTCGCCACTCTTCTCTGTTGCTGTATATTTTAGAGCAGTGTTTTTCAAACTTTATCAGAACGCGACCCCCCCCCCCCCCTCTTTCTGGGTCAGCGACCCACAGATTGAAGAACACTGTTTAGAGTAACTTTCCTACGTACCTAGGTTTTAGTATTTAGGGGGCAATCCCCTTATCAAACGTAAAGGCAAGTAAGTCCCAGGTATACATAGTCGTTAACAACTTCGAGCGCAGAGCCTCCGACTATTACGGGAGCTGGCAAAACATGGACATTAGATATGACTTTCGTCTTGTACGGACTTTGACGTACTTATAGCGAAACTGAAAGTCTCATCAAGCACCAAAAATAAAATAGGTAAATCAAATTATTCTGCTGTAGTAGGTTAACAAATGCACACGTTCCCGCGCGCGCGCACACACACACTGACACTATTGTTTTGACATTTTAATTAAGTATTCTAATGTACTAACTGAAATTATTAATTTTGACTTATTTAATTTTAATACTTTACTGAAATCAATAATTTTATTGTTGAATGAATTTTATTTTTTCTAACTGATGTAATTAATTACTTTTAACTTATTATAATTTTAATCTGTAATTTTAAATTATGATATCGTTCTTTTTAACTTATTGGGTTGTAAATGTTAATAATAATGGACATTCTAATTTTATTTTTTTATTTTGTTTTAATTATTATTTCTGAAATTGTAATGGCTGCTATAGTTGTAGGTTTAACATAATTTATTTCATTGTATAAATTTCGACGTAGCGGTAACATTATAATCATAATTGAATAATTGTTAATCTGTAATCACACTCGCAGACTACCAAGATACAGACGCAGCCTAGTTTGGAGTCTGACGGAAAATTAAGATTGGTTTTTTGGAATCTTTTTGTATTATTTATTTCAATTCCAAATTTTTTGTTACTTTTACGGTCATCTCGTAAAACCCATATCGATTATACAAACTTAAATATAGATGCAGTGAGTGGTGGTGTAGTGGTATAGCACGTGGCACAGAATGCCGAGGACCTGGGTTCGATTCCCAGCGCTGGTCTTATTTTTCTGGTTTTTCTATGCATCTATATTTCAGTTTGTATTTTCGATGACGGAAAATTGAAATATTATGTATAAGTATTTTATTCCAAATAAATAAATTAATAAAATAATTGTCCATTTTCATTTTCAGGCCAACTCGGTCGCTCGGTGCTGAGGTCAGCGAGCATAGCACTGAGGTCCTCTATGGTCTCAGCCATGACTACAATATCGTCAGCAAATCGAAGGTGAGTGAAGTACTCGCCATTAATGTTAATGCCTCGTCCTTTCCAGTCCAGAACCTTAAAAGCATCCTCCACTACTACTACCACTTCATCAATAAAATTTGTAGTAAAATTTTCAAAGTATGTTTGAAATGCATGTAAGTAGGTATAAGTAGTCATAACATAATCTCATAATGTACCAACATAAGATAACTATTCGTCCGGTGATTATGTAAGAAAGTTGTAAAATTCACGCTACTTACACTTGCCTACTTCGTCACTTTAGGAGACTTAACTGGCGCTAAATGAAGATGTGAAAATGAAGGATAAAAATGCAAAAAAATATTTGGTTTTCCTTACCTAACTCATCTAGCCTGTTCTCATGACATCTTATGGTCAATTTTAGCTGGTCATTTCGTGAAATTGACGGAGGTCGTACGTTTTATTGTCTAACGTGCAGAAGTTTACCGTCTCTTTCTACCCTCATCCCACACTGTGTGACAGAAAGAAATGAAAACGATTGTGATTGTGGTCTAATAAGGCATGCCACGACATAGCCAACTATTAGGGCCTTATCACACTAGCGATTTGCGGGCGAGTTGAAAGCGAAGCGAGCGCGCAGCTAGTTCGCTGGGAGAGCGCAACGATGTCGCTGCGAGCGCGCAGTTAGCTGCGTATAGCACCAAAAACGTCATATTGTAGACTCTCATACAATAATAATAGGGCGTCTTCGGCGCTATACGCGGCTATCTCGCTGCGCGCTCACAGCGACATCGTTGCGCGCTCGCGGCGATATCGTTGCGCGATCCCTGAGAACTCGCTGCGCGCTAGCCACGCTTTCAGCTCGCCCGCAAATCGCTAGTGTTATAAGGTCCTTATCGAAATGCCTTGAAATAGCGATATGCGCAAATAGTAAAACGATAAACGTGCATGTCCACTTTCGCATAGCATGGACATACCACATAGGCAATGCTTATCTTGCCACAAGGAAGTTTTTGTTTTGAGAGATAAATAACATTGAACGCCTCTGTTTATCTTTATCAACATGATCAATTAGTTGTACCTACTTTTGTAGTAGTAACTACAGAACATCAACTTCCTAATAAGAGTATTTACAGCGTATCAAAACAATCTTTCTTCCTTTTTATTACTGACCAATATCATTATCATAATTATCCACTTAGACATAATACCTACCTATACATAACATTGACATTATTTTTATTTTATTTTTAGGTTTAACTTTATATTTTGCATGCTATTATAGTTAGCTAAGTGTGTTAACATTTTTATTGCTTTAAATTTAAGACCATTATAACCAGTGGCGCAGCTACCGGAGGGCTAGACGGGGCAGTGCCCCGGGGCCCCCAAGCTGAGGAGGCCCCTCGGACTCTTGACTTACAAACTATAAATGACAAATCTGGAGTACGTCGAATTCGGAACACGGCGAACACGGAACAAACGATTTTAAACAGTTTAGTTGGGGCCCTAGTTTATTTTTTACCCCAGGGCCTTTAGTTACCTAGCTACGCCACTGATTATAACCAACACTTATTGCAAATAAATGAATTATAAATAAACTTTTTTAAGAGGCCATACTCGGAATTTATCGATTTCGCCATTATATTTACCTATGTTTTTTACAGACGTGAAACACTTAAAACAAAAACTGTATTTATTTAAGTTAGGCATAGACAGATCATTTCAATTATGACCTAAGTAATGAATGCGCTACTTTTTAAGCGACTTCATTACAAATAATATTAAGCTTCTTTTACTAAATAATAGGTATTTGTGTGGACTAAAAACACTTTAGTTACGGACTTTATAAAAACGTTACAAACTAAGAATTTTACACTGTTTTACTGTGCATAATTATCTACTGTTTGTCTCTAATGATTACGAGTATATTGAACATTTAAAATTTTGTGAAATTAATTACTTATTGCTTAACAATAAAGTCGATTGTTTTTTTTTACAATGACCAATTAACCTTCGATCGATGTTTAACAAAAATGTGACGTCCTTTATGAATTGTATTTTTTTTTTTCTATTAATTTTAGTTATTTTTATTATTCCATACGTTTTTTCTCATATACTTTTTTACTTTCCTTGTAGTCGAAATGAAAACAGTGTTCAACTCGGGAAAAACACCAATATCACACTCGAAATATTGGCACCCTCTCGCTATGCTCGGGTGCCAAGTTATCTCGTGTGCTATTAGTTCTTTTCCTCATGTTTTCAATTTATGATTCTGTGTACTAAAAAACTACTGATATTAATGATGGGCAAACATTTCTTCTGATCATTACTATCTATTATGTGTTTTTTTTATATATATTATGTACCTACTCAGCACAATCTAATACGTAGAGGTGTGGCACGATGTACCATTTGATCAAGTGTACCTATAGACATTGCGTGTGCGTGCCACTGAGCACAAAGCAGCTATTTAATTTATAAAATATAAATTGTGCATGAACACTGGTCTACATGTTACAATAACTGTACAGCTATTGATCGCACCCGGCATTATTTGTAATGGATCCCACAGCCATCGATACCGTTACATTGCGCAGACGCGTGAAATTAGGGCTGGAAAATTGCGAACTTTTGTTATTGTACAGTTTTTAAATTTTTCGCAGAAAGAGACGAGCATTATAGGGCATTTATAATTGCGGAATAAATTGATATACATGTACTCGTACAGTCGAACAAATTAAAACATGACCCAGGGTGGAACCTTTTAATAATTGATTTCACTATGATTTCTTTGACAAAAGTATGAGATGTCAACATGACATTAGTAGCACAATGGTTCCACCCTGCTGGGTAATGATTCATTTTGTTCGACTGTACAGTCATCAGCATTCATATCTGCCACAGCAGAACGCGCAAAAATATCTGCCTCGTCATACCGGCCCTAGAAATAAAGTCATATCAGAAGGCTTTGTTGTGTCCCATAAATGGTGCTGGTGTGGTGACTGTACACTAATCGAAACAAAACCAAATGTGAAGTGGGCTGACGGGTTACTTTACATCAGTCAGCATCCATACTCTTCAACTTCTTTTACCTGATTAATAAATCCCCTCTTTAGGTACTAGGGAGGAACCGTAAGAAAATATATATTGTTATTATTTTACAATTTTGTCGGTGTAATCTACCTACATATGTCTAGAGTACCCATGGTGACTAAAAGATACCTAGATACTCTTGTTACTAGGAGGATTTTTTTGGTATCATGATTGGTTTTTTGGAGTCTTTTTGTATTTTCTATTTCAACTCCAAATTTGTTACTTTTACGGGTATCCCGTGAAAACCATAACGAAAATACAAACTGAGACGAAAAACCAGAAACAGACCAGCGTAGTAGAAAAAAGCGACCTGAGATATTATGTGCGCATAGGAGAAATTTGTGTCTAGACTCTTGTCCAGCGGTGGTGTAGGGGTTATAGCACGCAGCACGGATTGCTGAGGACCTGGGTTCGATTCCCAGCGCTGGTCTCTTTTTCTGGTTTTTCCGTGCATCCATGTCTCAGTTTGTTTTTTCGATATGGTTTTTTTGATACATAAATATATTTTTTGCTGGTGCCCAGCTTATTAAATTTGATTGTTTAAAACTACTACATGCAGGTAATTTGTGTCTGCATCAATTGGTAACTGACATCATGCATTCTGCTTTGTTGCATCATACATGCATTATTACCACTTCCGCCACGCATGCAGAATTTACGTAATGATCGTAAAAAAAATCGTATTAAAAGTCACCTTTTTCTTATGTAACTGATAACATGGAAATAAAAAGAAGATAGTTTTCTTTGCAAGAAATTGACGAGAAAAATAGTTTCGCTATGGGTAATTTAGATCGGAGTACTTCGCAAACTATTCGCCTTGACGCTCGTGATTGGTTGAAATATGGAAAATTTGAATAACAAAGCGACTCGGAGGCCCGAAACTATGAAAATTTTGGCGCTTACCAAAATGTGCCGATGAAAAACGGATGTGAGCATCCGGCGCATTGTGTACGAGCGATGTCCTCGCTGCGGCATTTCCATTTCCACTTAATGACGTCCATCCAAATTTTCTACAGTTATCTGAATCGTTAAATCGCTGTCTGGCCGATATTTTGCATCTCACGCATTGACTATTGGGTTTAGTTATTAAATCTTTGTGGTTGAATTTGTTTTTAATCTTCGACGCAAAAAGAGAGGCGTGTTATAAGTTTGACGCCATGCACTATGTATATATCTGTCTGTCTAGCTGTAGTATCGTAGCTCTCAAACGGAAGGACCTATTTAGATGGGTGTTTTTCTATAGAAAGTGAGTTTTTTGCGGTAGTTCTTACTTAGCTATGTTCGATAAATAATTGATTCAACTGTTTTTGAGACATTGCATTGCAATGTCGGGAGTTTTCGAACTTTTCTAAGTTGATTAGGTTATTAATAAGGAAATTAGTATCTACCAAGTGGTATTTTTTGTTGCTATATATTTTCGTTGTTATTTTAAACTGTTTACCCTTATTTTAATTTTTTAAGTAATGTATTTTTTGTTTCCCTATCTCTGTCTTACAGTATGTCGATTTGTATATACTTACCCTGGATTTTATAAACTATGCGACGAATTTTATAGCGGTTTTCATCAATAGATAAGAGTGATTCAAAGGGAAAGTTTATAGATTATGATAACTAGAGATGCGTCCTGGATCAACACCGGTGTACAGTCACCAGCACCAATATCTGACACAACAAGCGTGCATAAATATCTGATACCTACGACTCTATTTCCAGGGCCAGAAGGGCGTGTTAGATATTTTTGCTCGCTCCGCTATGGCAGATATAAATGGTGGTGACTGTACTTCTGAGGAAATAGAGATGTAATATGTAGCGCCTTTATCCTGACTTTCTTTCTTTATTTTGTTGATTAAATGTTGTAAATTAATTTCATATAGAAAAAGGCGAAAAACGAAGAAAAACGGGTATTAATTTTACACCTACTTTTCTTTAAAGTTACACCGTTGTTAAGGCGAAGCTGGTCGCTGTTAAGTCATAACGCAATCCCAAATATGACACAAGCATTAAACAGACCATGGGGGATGATGGGGGAGGCATGTCCAATATCGATCATTATCATCATATTAGCCTTAGGACGTCCACTGTCCTACGGCTGATACGATGATAATGATCGAACAGACCTAACGATAGTAGCACCAACTAGCAAAATTCCACCAGCCACAATAACTGTCATTAAAGAGAGCCATGCGGATGCGAGACTGTAACTGTCGCAACAGCTTTCATGCCAGCCGATCGGGTGTGTCGATTCGGTGTGAAAACTGTTCGGCGAACTATTGTAGAAATGTGGGCTGGGCTAGGACCGGTCGTGGGAAAGCCATCCCAGGCCATGGCCCTTGCGACATCCAGAAGGCGCACCCTTCGATTGTCAATGTGAACACTCCTGTGCTGCTGTAGTTTTGGAATGTTGCGAAAGTTGAGCGAGGATGTGTTTCAAATGAAGATAGATACTGATTATGCTTGGTTCTTTTTTAACTCGATAAGTACATAAGTATATATAATAGGTACCATACCTAACCGCACTATTATTGCAGTAGGTACCTACCTTGAAAGGTATCTTCTGACCTATTCAATATTGCCAATCAATCTGATTAAAATCAATAAGTAAGTACCTCTTACCGAGAAGTTAGGTACTTTATCTAGTTTTTTAACTGTTTGAAGTTTCAGAAATATTTAAAAATCTACCGGAAGACTGTTTCAACTTGATATCGGGACCCTTGATTTTATCAAGTATAAGTAAAGTTAAACGTTTAATGCTACAACACAAAGTAATTATAATTAAAAGTCTTAAGATTTTGACAGTAATATTTTTAGGGTTCCGTAGCCAAAATGGAAAAAACGGAACCCTTACAGTTTCGCCATGTCTGTATGTCTGTCCGTCCGCGGCTTTGCTCAGGGACTATCAATGCTAGAAAGCTGTAATTTTTCACGAATATACCTATATGTAAACTATGCCGACAAATTTTTTTTAGAGTAAAGTGGGGGTGATTTTTGATTCTCATCCAACCTGTAGTGTGGAGAATTGTTGGATAGGTATTTTAAAACCATTAGGGGGGTTGCTAAAACGATTTTTCGACTCAGTGATTTGTTTGCAAAATATTCAACTTTAAAGTGCAAATTTTCATTAAAATCGAGCGTTATTAGTAGTTTAAGAGTAAATAGAGCAGCCTAAGGTATAAAATATACCTAAACTTGGAATATTCCGTACAAAATACTAAATCCCTAGAAAAATATTACTTAATTTTTTCGTAATGGCTACGGAACCCTATTTCGGGTGTGTCCAACACGCTCTTGGCCGGTTTTTTATAGTTAATCATTATCAAGTTCAAGAGACGAGTAGTAAATATATATTACAAAGTGAATATACATAGAATGGTTACTATTAGACACAGAAATAATAGCTATCAGCCTTTTATGTCAGCGTATGTAAAACAGAAGGAACCGACCGATAGGTACAGTCACCAGCACCAATATCTGACACAACAAGCGTGCCTAAATATCTGACACGACTCTATTTCTAGGGGCGGAAGGACGTGTCAGATATTTTTGCACGCTCCACTGTGGCAAATATTAATGCTGGTGACTGTACGTTACTTCAGCCAACCCGCCTAATGCACTACAAATTATTTTGCATACATATAAAGATAAAAAATTAGGACCTATACTAAATAAGATAGGTACTACATACGTTACGAATATATTATAAAATACCTATAGGTACTATAAGATACTATGCACTTATGGAAATTATATCATTATCACTATATGAGGCAATACGATTTACTTAGGTACATCAAGTGATTATCATTCATGATTCCAGCCTATATACGTCCCACTGCTGGGCACAGGCCTCCTCTCAGAATAAGAGGGCTTGGGCCGTAGTTCCCACGCGGGCCCAGTGCGGATTGGGAACTTCACACACACCATTGAATTGCTTCGCAAGTATGTGCTGGTTTCCTCACGATGTTTTCCTTCACCGTAAAGCTCGTGGTAAATTTCAAATGTAATTCCGCACATGAATTTCGAAAAACTCAGAGGTGCGAGCCGGGGTTTGAACCCACGATCCTCTGCTTGAGAGGCCATAGGTCAAACCACTCGGCCACCACGGCTCAAGTGATTAAACTAAGCAAATAATACGTGACTCAGTGATGCTGATGGCAAGTACCTAGGTATGGCAAATTTAATGTACAATTTGTCAAAAGCAGCGACGAAAGTGCAGCTTTATGAACAATTTTCAATACTATTATATCGATGGTTGAAAGGATAAACGTAGAAATGGATCTAAACTCCATCTTCCTGAAAATTTTGAAACATAGCTCAAACGACGATGAAAATTCACTGATTTCGAAAATTCATTTTCATGTAAGTTGCCAAGATGAGACCCCCACGACTTGCACTGACAAAATGTTATTATCAGATCTCATGTAAAGCCAAGCTTTTAACTCTACACGCCCTAACTCTACAAGGCCTAACTTCACAAACTCTACATCTTAGTCAAAATTACTTACAAGTATACTTATAGCCAAAATAATGTACCTTCTTTTCAAATAAAAGTGAACTTTAAACTAGCTACCGCCGATACCTTATTTAGTCTGGAATTAGTATACCTCCTTAAATGTTTGCCAACCTTGACATTATCTTGAACCAACCATCCTTTGCACATAACAACGGCATAAAATCAGCAAATGTTTGCAAAGTTAATACCACTATCTGATACTACGTTAATTAAATTCCGAAAGTAAGTAGAAAACATTCTAAGGATGTTCAATGTTTGCGAATAATTCTCATCCTGTGTTCAAGGGATGAAATATCTACACTAATTTAGCTGTGTGACCTGAGGCGGTATTGTCTAACCTATTCCGAATGACAATCGCTTTCACCACACTTTTTTCTATCAAAAGATGAAGATAAAAGGGATTGTGAATGTGGAAATGGCCGTTTTGTCTAGAGCCTAGTTTAGACCTGTAAGAAAAATCATGCAAGTCGCATTACATTGCGGCGCTCGATTGACCACTTCAAACTCGTTGGCTTTAAGGGCTCGCAATGTATTGCAACTTGCACCATTTTTCTTGCTATATTGTATATCAATTCAATTGATGAAAAGTGTAAACAAAGACGCCATTTACCCGACCACAGACATTTAGTGATGTAAAAACCTAGAACTGTTGCAAAATAATTAATCTGTTCAGTATATCAATTAATCAATTTAAATCAAGTGAATTTTGGTGAAAAAAGTTATTAGACGTCTAAATAAAAGACGACCAATTTTAGATAAATGTGTTATTGATTCGATCCAGTGGGTGTTTATACAAGAATTTTTATGAAATCGGTTTGTTTACACTTTTTATAAACTCTATTGATATACCGTATAGTCTAAGCCCGGCTTTACGCACTAACGTTCGCCATCTCTTTCGACCCTCGTCTTATAAGACGACATGTGTGACCGTGTGACAGAAAGTAGTGATGAAAAGGATTGTGATTACAAGTGTGTTAGACAATAAGGCCTACCTACCCTGTTGAAATTTCAAAAAATCTCTTCGCTGCGCTATATCCCCAAGGAATAATGTCTGCCAAATTTCAAGTCCTTAGCTCAGTAGCGTGAACTGGACATTGTCGTTAGGCAATCCACAGTGTGTTAATGTGCAAAAACTTTGACATACAATACCCGGCTATAAAGATTACACGTCGGTCTTTGGAAAGACTCGGCTAATTTCGGCTTCGTAAATAGAGCATTGTCACACACTACTTATGTGACGTTTGTCAGTCGTTTAGATAAAAATAAGACGATAAGACGCATTTAGATGAAAATATATAATAAAGAGTTGTTGAAACCCACATAAAGAGTGTACAGCCAATTGTCTTTTTCCGTAGACCGATGTGCAATCTTTATCGCCGGGTACTTACTGTACTTGTCGTCACTGACGTCACGTAAACCAATTAATTAAGCAACCGAGGCCTCATTGTCTAATGCACTTGGACTCACAATCATTTTCACCACTTCTTTCTGTCATATGGTATAAGACGAGGGTAGAAAGAGATGATCATTCATTAGATTGCGAACGTCAGCGCATGAACATGGCGGATGTAGACAATATCTAATTTTGCTATTTCAGTTTCTTTGGCTAGTTGAAGTATAATTTTGATAGTGTTTTATGCGGCGATTAACCTTAACAGTGAACAGTGATCACAAAATTCTATATTTCTCTCGTGTCTGACATTTTTTAATGCGCAAGTTGTGTCCATGTGGTTTCTGGAATTTTACTATCAAGTTGCAAAAACTACAACCACCGTACAACGTTCCTCTCAAAGAGAGTTTACTTTGACACTGGCGAAATTGTCCTAAGTATTAATTAGGACAGAAAAGCCATATTTTAAAAGAGAAGAAGAAGAACATCAGCGCGTTAGACCATACGGCCTCCGGTGGGAATAAAGTTGTTACGGCACCACGCCACTGCTAGTATGTAACAGTAGTTTAGACTATAGTATGGTATGTATGTATGTAAACTCTTTATTGTACAAAAGAAAAGAAACAAAACACACTTGACAAACTTACAAGCGTATGTACAAGTAGATATGAGATAACCTCTTGTCATTATCTCAAGAAGCCGTTTCATTCGTACAAGCCTCTGTCATACATGTAGAAGTGATATAAAACTACAGGCACGTGTTGCACACGCGTCAGTTGCATAATGCAGTTACAGAGCATGCGCGAGAGACGCCAACCATGAGAGGGATAGACTGGTTTACGTAGTTTGTTACAGTCGAAGAAACTGCATGAATCACGTATATACTAGGGTGGAACCTTTGTTCTACTAATGTCATGTTGACATCCCATACATTTGCAAAATAAATCGTAGCGAAATTGATTACGAGATTCCATCCTGGTACGTGATTCAGTTTCCTAGTTTCCTTGACTGTACATATACCGTCTAACGAGGCAAATTTCATCTTCTGTAAAAACTAGCTATAAAATATTTTTGATTATACTTATTAACCAATAGACTAATGTTCTAAAAAATTATATGATTGATCCATCAGATTATTATAAAATATTGAACACGTATTTTTTTGTCAATTAAACAAAACATGATGAAGATATAGCGTAGCTATATAGTCAAACACACAGCAAGCTGATTCTCGTTTGATTTTCTAAGCTTTTAATGTAAAAACTTTGCTTGTTTATCAAATCCGATCAAATGACTTGCCAATTTCATTAAGTAATCACATTTTGTCACTGGGTTCACGGGGTAAAGTTGCTTACGGATGGTAAAGTTGCCACATCTGATAATGTTACTTGAATTTCTTCTCTTGAATCTCTCACTTTAATTTCTCATCACTTAATGTAGAGCTACGCTTCAACGGCACTAATTTAAAAATGTATTTATGTTAGTTTTTCTATATTAAAAACGTCAAGCTATGAATATAAAGTATAACTTGTTCAATCAAAGTAAGTACATACTAAGACGAAGACTAACTAAAAAGCGGATTTTTGACACTTACGTTTTTAGTGTCAAAGGTCAGCTTTTTCAGAAATTCTCGGATAAAATAGCCATTCAGTATACATTTTCAAGCCATTTTAAATTTGAAATGAATTTGCACTACATTTTTATTAGTTAATCTTGAGCATCAAAATACGTATTTCTTTGCGTGACACCATTGAGAGCCGTACTCAAACCATCTAGACCTTCAATAGCATAGCCAGCGACATAACAAAACAAAAAACTCCACATAATAAAATGACGTGTTCGACGTTTCACATATTTACAAAATATCCGTTTACACATCGTTGCCACTTTATAATTAAGTTGCGTAAAACGAGCTCGTAGTTTCGGCCCAGCTTTTCCGCCGCTACGAAGGAGCACTTACTTGTAAAGCTTTCCTATAGCGAGCCTCTACGGTCGTAGCACGTAGCACATACAGTCCAAGACAACACACGCAACCTGCACTAAAGTTAATGTTAAACCCCGGGAGCCGCGCGGGCACTCCACTGGACAGTCAAAAATAAATTGTGGACATTTCTACTCCATAATTCAGTTAAATCACATTTAGTGGGGGACGACAATGGGAGAGCATTGATGTGAGCGAATCACACCATCGCCACGCATCGCTAATTTTCCATGGCGGCCCCGAGCTGACCAAACGGCGATCTATGCCCGGCGGGATCATATTAAAATACCTTTGTCATTGTTGGACAACGAATTCACTGTGCTCATTAAAACTAATAGGTATTGAACTATAACTGTTAGGAAGGTATTTTATTGGGGACAGCGCCGTTATGTTTGGGAACATCGGTGAAAGGATTTTAGAGCCATAAATCTAATGTAATGAATAGCCTATCCCTTTTTACTTAACTGAGTTCAAGCAATAAGTTAATGTGAAATGTGATACCGTACAAGCAGCATTAGGCTCTAATTAGTATAAGTAAAATTATGTACATAGTTAAGTATCCGCCTGTCAGAATTTCTGGGTGGGACGTTCCAATACTTCCAATTAATTGACAGCAAGGCAGATTAGGTTACCTGAGACGGACAAAAAAGTGATCTTTAAGGGAACTAATAGTTAGCGGGTGGAAAAAGAAATATGTTTATCTAAAGATCACTTTTTACCAGCAATTGGTCATAGGCATTCTAGGACTAGCATAAACCTAAAAAGACGCGTCCAAGTTGATGTACACTCAGTGACCCCAAACCGTGCGCTTTTCCGGAAGCAGAGCACAATGGCTTCCAACATGGCGGGCGGTCGGCGCGCGCGCCGCGGCCGCAGCGCGAAACTCAACGATAACCATCATTAAATCATTACAAATGATACAATTATCATTATTTTGTTTCGCATCGACCTTGGCAGCGGTTACCTCGGTCATCTCACGCTGATCCACCCAAGATTGCAGGTCGGCATGTCGGTTCACAGAATTCGCTAAATTAATTGTAACACCGACATAATGGGGGCGGATCTCCTGTCGTGTCTGGGTACTTATCAATCATCACACTTTTTGTGTATTGGCCTAATCTAATACAATTATTTTATTGAAACAATGTTTAACCTTATTGTTGTAAAGTGCTAACACATTGCTACCTACAATACAATTACTTACTTTTTATTAAACACTACACATAGTACTTCAGCAGTAGGTACAGAAAACACAGGTATACAAGGTGTTAATTAAATACCTAAAAATCAGAAAGTAGTTTTCTCAGAATCGAGAGTAGAATCGATTACACTATATGTCTTAAATTAAGTTGTGTTTGTGTTCTTAAATCCCTTTTTTACTGTGCCCGCCCAGTCAAAAAGTTACGACTGCAACCGGCGCCAATTAATGTTTTTAGCGAGGTTGCATACCTACTATTTCGATAATTTAATACTGGCCGTTTGCTGCTAATGTGTGATTTTCTTCTAAAAACTTCAAAGCGCTACTGACAAATACAAATTATCGAGTGCAGAGTAAGTAGAGTTAGAAATGAAGTAGAATCGTAATCGCGCTGTCATCGTTCATCTACCATTACCTCGTATATTTCGTTTTCTAGATTTGATCGCCGTACAACGTTACGGTGAAACCTACTAGACACTGGCAAAATTGTCCTCCAATGGACAGAGCGGGTGGCACTTTTTACCGGCACCGAATACCGCCCCGATATGATGAAATATCTTCTTTGCAATAAATAACTTTAGGAATGAGTAGTTTTAATCTTTTTTAAGCTCGTCAATATTTCACCTCCTAGGAAGGATAAAATTAAAAACAAGAACATATGTAATAACGAAAATAAAACAATTTATTTCAGGCAATAATTAAAAACTTTATTTTGTTATGAAATGAAATACCTAGTTTAAATTTATTGGTCTTTACTTTGGACCATCATTGTCTTGAAATTTCGTACATAGGTAGGTATACAACAAGAAGAAAGTACCTATTTGTCGTAGATGAATAATTGGTCTCGCGCGCTCGCTCGAGTAGATACCGCCGGCGTACCTACTTGTCAAATGCGGCAACAAATAGTACGTCGAATTCGGCGTACTCGAGCCCGAGTCGAGTCAGCCGCGTTGCAAACTGTGCGTAAGATGCATGTACCGATGTTCTGTTAAACTTTGGTAATAAACTTAAGTAAAATGCCAGTTTGCGCAGTGAAACTGTGTAAAAATAATACTACAAGAAATAAGAAGGACGCTGGGATCACATACCATCAGTAAATATCGTGTAATTTCGAAATTACAAAATAAAATAACATTAACCCTAAACGCCATTCTGTGTTGCCGCGTAGGTACACAAGAATTAAATTACCCGTGGTTGAGATTTTAATAAATTGAATTTTATTGTTATCATCATTAAATGATGATAAATTTGAATAACGTAATTATTATATATTATAAACAACCAAGTTCTATATTATTTAATGTTTATCTTTGTGATATATACACTGAAGGTGTATAAATTGTAACCCGAAATTATTTAGTTAAGGGGTGAATATGTCTTAAAATTAAAAATGTTTTTCGTCTTCCCATTCAAAAAGCCCAATCAGCTGATTTACTTAGATATTATGGGAAACGAAAAAAAAAATTTTTTTCCTATTTCTTCCCATTTTCCTGAAATGTAAACTTTTTACCCGACTGCCCGAAGGAGGGTTATGTTTTTCAAGCGTATGTACCTATGTAAGTATGCATGTATGTATATATATTTTGTAAACATTTTTTTTTATTTTAGCGTTTATTAGCCTGTACATTATATTAGGTTTAACTATAGGTGCAACGTGTTAACTACGCAAAACTCCTTAGTTGGTGACTCAGTCCATGAATTTTTAGTAATAATTTGTAAATATTGAATGTCCTTAAATATATATCTTTTTAATTAAAAGTGAGGCCTGATCTACATCTATACCTTCATCATACCTACCTTTTTTTTAAAGAAGAAACCTACGCCTTACCTTTATACAAACATATTAATACATTCACTCTTAATTACTTCTTCATTTCTAAGTATTTCCCAAGATACATTTTGTAACCGGTAACTTAATAGACCACAGCATAATTTACTTTCCCAATAATTCGGGTAACAGTGGAGCAGCTGGCAACACAATTCGTCACGCACACTGGCATCCTTGCAAATTGTCTTACACCGTTCTTACGCACACTACAATATTGAATTGCCGCATTCACGAACCTTTTGTTTTTTTAGGTAGCGCGGTATCTAGTCGACCAATCATTCATCTAAGGTATTTGTCATAATTTCATTTATGCTACACACTGTACTTGCGCTATCATTATCATCTAACCTACATAATGTATACCAAATTTCAAGTCAATCAGACCAATAGAAGTGGATCGAAATTAACTTTCACAACAAGGTGAAGTTAAATAAAAGTCGCTAAAAATTGAATTTTGATTTTGTTTTTTTTAACCCCCGACGCAAAAAGAGGAGTGTTATAAGTTTGACCGCCATGTGTGTCTGGTGTGTGTGTCTGTCTGTGGCACCGTAGCTCTTAAACGGGTAGACCGATTTGAATGCGGTTTTTTTTATTTAAAATCAGGTTTTCTAGCGATGGTTCATAGACATGTTTCTGAGATATTGAACTTCGAAGTGACAAAGTCGAGGTTTTTTTTTGTTGGTTAGGTTATTACATATTACTAACTAGCTTTTGCCCGCGGCTTCGCTCGAGTGGAATTCGGTTATCGCGCGCTGTTCTCGCAGGAACTGTGCATTTTTTCAGGATAAAAAGTAGCCTATGTCACTCTCTGGCTCATAAACTATCTCTATGCCAAAAATCATAATATAGATCGACGGACAAACATACAAACACACACACTTTCGATAACATAATATATCATCAAGAAGTCACATTCAACTGTCATAATTGCAAACAATTAAATCTAATTGCCTACTGACGATAACAAGTGTTACAACAACGCAAGATAAAGAACGGTTATTTTGAAAACAATCAGAAACTACTCCTTACATTGATAAGTCTGTCTTACAAATGAAACATTTAGCACTTAAATAGACAGTAGTGAATGGGATAAATTTCTATGGTTAGGTTTTATGACACGCACCTTGATCTTAACCTTCGGAAGTTACAAAATTATAGTTTCTATTTATGCACGCTATAAACGCGTGTTATTGGCCGTTTACTGAGAGCGGAACCGCATTCTTACGATTCAATTGAAACCGATTTAATCAACGGTAGGTATTTGATTGTTTTGAAGCAACATAATATACTCGTAAGCTAAGCTATCGAATCCGATTTCATATTTTATGTATTTGCGCGAGTTCAAGGTACATGCAGGCCGAACCGAAACAACTGGAAGTCTACGGGGGAGGCCTTATGTATGTCGGCGGCCGATCGTAAAATCCGCCAGATCACGAAATTCCTAGGCATATCGTGAAACGCCGCCATTTCATGATATGCCTAAACGTTGGCCAGGCATATCACGATGTGCCTGAGAAATAATACGGCAGATCGATTAGAGCAACGCATTCGTCGATATTCCTAGCTCTATACCGGGCACATCGTAAAATAGTTTCTTTTTTGGCCACTGGTGGCGCTGCGTATGCAATGGCGGCCGTGACCAGCTGACCGGTCGTGTTTGTTTAGCGCGTGAAAAATGTCGGCGTCGCAACAAAATGATCCTTAAACCGAAACTAGTGAATGAATTCAAAATAGAAGTGCAAAAGAAGCTTTTGAACATCAGCTCCGTTCTTTTTATGTGAATCAAACGGATTCTGTGCACAATATGAAAAAAACCATGGACGTCTGCCCGTATTTTAGAGGTTAGTATTTTGTTGATAAATAAAGTATTCACTAGTTGTTATTTATTTATATAGAAAAAATTAGGTACGACGAGCAAAGCAAGGAGTGGTTAGTATTAATAATAATAATAATAATAAGAATCTTTATTTCAAGTAACTGTGACTAATTTTGTGATTAATTGTGATCACGACGCACGAGCCGAGCGAGCGAAGCGAGCGTGCCGCGGCAGCGGCCGGCGAAGTGCCAGAACCGATATGGCGGCGTTTCATGATATGCCTAGGAATTTCATGATCTGCCTAAACGTCACTAGGCAAATCGCTAAACGGTGAGTTTTGAACGATATGGCGGATGTCCCTTAGCCAATTCATGAAATGGCGGCATTTCACGATATGCCTAGGAATTTCGTGATCTGGCGGATTTTACGATCGGCCGCCGACATGTTATAACATAAAGGCTATGAGTAGAGCCAGCGCTGCGTGGCCCTTTATGTTAAAGAAGAAGAACTGGGGACCGTTTTTTGTGATAATATTACTCAAAAATATCATTGTATCGAAAATTAAATTTGAAATACAAGTACTTAATTTATTAATTGCAGATTTAATTAGAAATGTGGATGTAAACGTGAGCAATAATATCATAGAAACTGAAATCATGTCCCATGGTAAACTTTACAATTTTGATAGATAGGTCGTATGAGAAATAGTGACCATTTGTAAAAAAACTAAACTCAGATTTTTTTTACAATTTTGAAGAATGTTTTGGTCTTAATTCAAACTACATTTAATTTTTCTCCCAATTTATAACAGTCAAAATTCAATTCGGGCTCAATTAATGTATAACAAAAAGAAAATTGATTCTAAATATTTTTCAGCACAATGACTTCTTACAAAATTCGCTTCGCAAATTCTATCCATCTCTCAGACTTAGTAGGTATGTAGATACGTAGATACCTTTGTCGTGCGGTGATTTTCTTGTGTATGTTTGCGATTTTAGAAACAGAATTCCCCTATAAATTTAAAATATAGTTACTCCAAGGCTTAGTAAGAATTACTTTTATTTTAAGGTGTTCGTTTATTAATGTTTACCTACTATTTATTACATTTATTTATAGCACGCGGAATCAGCGTGGTGATATGATAACTTGATAACTGATAGAATAGTGTTGTAGGCATTTCGTTTGTAGTACATTGGATTACTGTTATAGATGTCAGATAAAATGTTAACGTTTTCAGATCATGTGTCACAATATTCTTGATCAATCGTGCCGGGTATGCCACCTATTACCCTCTTGTACTATTATCTATTCTGTGCCCTGCTTGTAGAAAGCAGCCAGCCTTTTTGATGTAGGTATTAATCTTTTGATAGATATCCTCAATGATTGACCAAAAGGTTTTAAGTAGGTAGGTACGTGGCATCAAACGTTTTCCGAAGCAAAAAGAGGAGGTGACAAGTTTGACGCTAATGTCTGTTCTGTCCGTCTATCTTTCATGTCTGTGGCATTGTAGCTCTCAAACGGATGGACCGATTTCGATGCAGATTGTTTTTTTCGTGAAAGCTAGTTTGATAAAAATCCATTCAGCCGATTTTAAGATAATGAACTTTGAATGGCGGTAGTTTTTAAACTTTTCTAAAAGTTGTTTCGGTTAGATTAAGTATTTATCTAATCTCCTTCATCCCACATTACATTATTTATGTATACGGTCAAGGACTTTAATTCTTGAGCCACCATGGAACCTTTTCAAAGGAAAAGTCATTACGATTTTCCTTGTCAATTAATGCGATGTCACTATGACGTTTACTGTGAAATAGTTCCATGGTGGCCAATGAATTAAACTCCTTGACCGTACCTACTACGTCTTTATTTCGACTTCAATAAAACCAAATTCAGATCGTCAACGGAAGAAAATGGGAAAAGAATAAAGTACTCATAAAATTAAGTATGTATAAAGTTGTAAAAGGAACGAAAAACTAGGTATGGAATACTCGTAACTGAAATTGAAGTACCTCTAGGTACCTACTGATATTGGTTGGTTGTTGAAAACGGAATATTTTGCAACCGATCGCGGTTAACCAATGTTGAGTAATCCATGCAATTACTACTTTCATCTGATTGCTAGTCGAGAAATCAATCATGGGCCAGCAAAAAAGAAAACATTGTCGCACGTGGCCCACTTTGTTATTAATTGTTGTTTTAAGTTGAAAATTGTACTATAAGTACTTAAAACAACCTTGTTTTTCCAAAGCAGGTGACGGAGTAGAATTGTGGATAGAGAAACTTAGAGATTCTGGTTTCGATCCGTGATCGGGACAGATATTATGTATCTTGTGTAGATACTAAATATTATAATTTTTTTTCCTAGTTTCGTAAAAAAATCTAAAATTCATGAATGGTTAAACGTACAGTTGAACTATTTGATTCCTGGCCTACCATTGAACGGTTTCACAGAGAAGAGTACCTACCTAATATGATTTAAAAAAATGTTATATGCAGATATTATATTCTCATGTTTTACAGTTGTGGATTGGTTAAGTTTCCTTTTTAGCAGACTTGTGCCAATGCTGTACTTACAATATATTTACGTATGTCTACCTAAGTAGACCAAGGTTTGTTGGCCTAGATTACCTCTGTGGAAATGACTTTAGTCGGCGGATAGTCCTTACTAATAGGTCATGCCGATCAGTACCTACCTATTAAGGGTGCTTTTCCACCAGAGATATGCTAGGTACGTTGCGTTGCTATGGATGTGCTTGATATCCACCAATCATATTCATTGGTCCACATAGCATAATAGCACTAGTGGAAACGGGTTCAATTAAGCTATGTTTTTTATATGGAAAGATGCGTGCTGTGGATGCGTGCTCTGGATACGTGCTATGGATGCGTACTATGGATGAGTGCTGTGGATGAGTGCTGTGGATGCGGGCTGTGGATGCGTGCTATGGATGCGTACTATGGATGAGTGCTGTGGATGCGGGCTGTGGATGCGTGCTATGGATGCGTGCTGTGGATGCGTGCTGTGGATGCGTGCTATGGATGCGTGCTATGGATGCGTGCTGTGGATGCGTGCTATGGATGCGTGCTGTGGATGCGTGCTGTGGATGCGTGCTATGGATGCGTGCTCTGGATGCGTGCTATGGATGCGTGCTCTGGATACGTGCTATGGATTCGTGCTCTGAATACGTGCTATGGATCCCTGCTCTGGATGCGTGCTGTGGATGCGTCCTGTGGATGCGTGCTATGGATGCGTGCTGAGGATGCGTGCTGTGGATGCGTGCTATGGATGCGTGCTGTAGATGCGTGCTATGGATGTGTGCTATGGATGCGTGCTATGGATGCGTGCGTCTGCGCGCATCTTCCTCGCACAGCTGCCTCGCGGCTGTGCATCTTCATAGTGCTTCTTCCTCGAACGACTATATACTAGTGGAAACGGTCACATAGTTTCGTAGCGTAGCTTTCACATCCTCGCAGCATTATAGCTGCATAGGGGTGACACTATTTACCGGACGTACAATACCGACATGACATTTTGTGACACGCCCATAGAAACTCTTGTCAGTTTGACACCAGTCTGTATGGGCGTGTACACGAAATATATCGGGTCGGTATTTCCATGTCGGTTTTATCCGTGCCGGTAAATAGTATAGTATAGCATAGCACATCTCTGGTGGAAAGGCACCCTAAAGGTAGTTAATAAGTAAGCTGTCTATTCTGCTATAAGCCTAATCGTATTAGATGTACTTACAGAGTATCTTAGGGTGGGTAGGTCGGAATCCCGGCCTACACATTTTGGGCCAATTTACACTTATCCCGCCCATGGTCTTCCAAAAGTTGATCATTTGCTTTTCTAACTTTTTTTGTGATAGGAAGACTTCATCTTAATTCTGGCTTAATTATACAAATTTATTTCCAATTAAGACACATTAAATACCTATTAAAATAAATTCAGGTCTGGTTATTAACTCAATGTATATAAGGCTCTAAACAAAGTGAAATTTGTGTTTTATATAATTAACTAAGTATATATGTGGTATCTTTGAAGGAGGCTTTTACCCGGATCCCCCTCCAGATAATACTTAAATATACATATTAATTTATTAAATTTAGAAATTTGTATTTGCATGATATGTTTTTAATAATTATTTCAAATTGTAATGTAATATAATTAAACTATAATAAACTAAATTAATTAAATGTGATAAGATGATTTAAAATATGGAATAATTAAGCTATATTATTATTATTATTATTATGTAGGTAGGTAAGAAAATCAAATTCAACGATAAATAAAAGATAAGCAACGAAGATAAATTAGCATTAACATCTGCACGTGAGCGGCCAGCTACTTCAACGTTTCTGGGTCACTATAAAGATATAATATAAAAATACTACTGTCTTTAGTTACTGCGATTCTACGTCCCTATTGGTAAACAAGTCTCCCAACGCTTTAAAGACCACCGTCAGATGTAACTAATGTAAGTAAACATCATTAAAAAGTACCCACCCACTTAGTTATGTTTATGGAATACTGCCGCAAACTAAACATCTCAAAGCATTTTGCAGTAATCGCTCTACTCGTATGTCATAGATAAGATCGTCAAAGATTTCTCATATTCTGCATACGTGACTGGTAGCTTATACCTATGCTGCATACGCTCCCGTATATTTTAGGTCACGGTGTACACGGCATGGGATGGTGATCGGGTGGCGCTCGGCGCAATCGGTTGCAGTGTATTGCTATGCCAGACAATTAAAAAAATCGTTAAACTTTTTGGAGTTGCCTTTTTGTAACTACTAAACTACATTTCTATATCGATACAGACAAGATAGAGTAAATTATAATTTAATTTATTAAATTTAGGGATGCGGTGAGGGATGTGGGGAGTCCCACCATGCAGGGACAAAAAAAAATTGAATGAAATTGATTGAATTTATATTGAAGTAAAATATAGGTTACCAAAATGACCTGAAATAAAAATTGCTTTTAAAAAAAAGCCGTCAAAAGCCTTGTCTCTGCCAGACTTATAAAAATTCATCAGACTCAAAGAGTATTAATATACTACTCAAAAGAATATACTCGTAAGGGCCACTTGAATTTCATCGGTAAAATGAAATCAAAAATATGTTTGCGTTTTTAATTGAATACATTTAATTGGATGAAAAGAACTTGTACTGTGTTATGTTGTACTTAATAAAACCATTTTTAGACAAGGAATGTTATAAAGAATTATATTTATTAGTATTTTCGTTTCTCCCATAAAATTCACATGGCCTTATTTTCTTTTGAGCATTATTTTATAACTTCGGAACTTCAAAGCTGATTCGATTGATTGAACCGACTGCAAGAACCTTACAACAAAATAGAAAATACCTACTCTGTAGGGGCAGCTGGCTTTTAGTAGCTTCAATGAGGGCTATCGCGTATGAATTCGCCACTAGAGGCGCTAGTGTAGCGTGAGGTCTCCGAAATGTCAAATCTCATAGTTTTTGGGTGAGCTACGCGGGTTTATTTATAATTAGAATAATTTTGTGAATATCCTGCAATATCTGAAATTAATTATGGCAAATATGCGTTCCGGGGCAATTAATATCTGTGTTTTGAGACAGTTTTGTCTTTCGGAAACCTTCGTCCTCCCTTTTTTCCGAACAAAACGGGGACTATGCAAGACTGTGGCATGTTCGATATTTTTATGGTACGGTTTTAAAGGTGTGTTAAATATGATTTTAATCTAAACTTTGTTTTCACGCCTGTAATAACAGACTTTGAAAGCCATACTTAAAAACCTCACGCAACAGTGCGCCATCTAGTGAGACAAAAAACGATAGCCCTCATTGCTCTTGGTCGGCAGCAGCTTAACTGCAGCAGCAAAGGAAAAAAAAAGTGGAGGAAAAATTCATCAAAAAATACCTCATCGAAAAATTTAATGAAACTTGTATTGATAGGATAGAAGGTCTCTATCCTATCAATACAAGGACAGTAAATAAGTGTGTCACGGTTAAGCTGAAATTAACCGAAAGTAAATAGGTAGTAGGTATAATCTAAGATTTTTATTGTAACTAGCCATA
Source organism: Choristoneura fumiferana (assembly GCF_025370935.1). Classification (NCBI taxonomy): domain Eukaryota; kingdom Metazoa; phylum Arthropoda; class Insecta; order Lepidoptera; family Tortricidae; genus Choristoneura; species Choristoneura fumiferana. The sequence goes on along the minus strand of NC_133485.1, from coordinate 9,526,666 downwards.
TTGTACCATTTGTACCCAAATAAACAGTCCAGATTACATTGCAACACTAATTAAATTAAATTCAACCATCTTTAATTTGTCTTTCATTTGTTTGTCATCTTTACTTTTGTCTTCGCTAAACATTGGCTATATCTAGGTAACTATACATATTATTTTACATAGGACTTGTAATAGTAAATTCAGGAGATGTCAAAAATACCACATTATTTTGGATGTACAGGTTTTCCGAAGCTCTAGCAATACCGCTGGGCTGCTCGGTTGGTTTGGTTGCCGGGTGCCTACGTGACGTCGCCCGCGTGGCAGGCGCGAGGGAGGGGCGACGAGTTTGTTTTGCTGCGCACGCAGCCACGTCTAGGGATGTGCTGTGCTCGATAGTTTTGAATATCGATTATTGACCATCTAGGTTGAGTTGAGTGGTGTCACATAAAAGTATTTTTTGTTGACACGAGCATTTATTTTAGTTTCAGGTGCTAGCTCGATAAAAACAACAAAAAATTTAACTTAAATGCTTTTATTTTTATATCGCACCCCCAACGCGATGGTTTTTGGTTAATAATGTTTAGAAGTAAAAAAAAATGGACTATGACATGTAGTATCTTAATCTATTTTCAGTGAATTTAGCTTCCCATCTGTAACCTCTTATTTCCCTTTGATGAACGTGCGTCACTTTTATTTCGCTCTATCAATGGGCATCACTCGTTCTACCCCCCGCGTTCAGTTGTGTAGTAAGTATATACAGGTTGTAATCGTTAAATGTGCATAGTCGATTATTCCGTACCCGTAACTATTACAGATATCAAAAACTTTAAACAGAAATCGAAAGTACCTTATGAGTAAAATTACATCAATAACTTGATTAAAATAAAACGAGTAATATCCAAAATTTTTACATTAAACACCCGCACATTTAGTACGAGATTAGGAGAATGGTTTTAGTTTCCTTATTTTAAAAGGTGTTATTTTGTAAGCTTACTGATATTAAAGACAACTATTATTAACCTAACAAAGTATTTTTTTACAATTATTAAATCATTTTGTTAATCTGAACTACGAATACACATACTAAGTAAATATAACCATGAATAAAACTTCACTATAAACTAAATACCTATCTTAATTTTTTTTATACAATACCGTATGATTATATACACACACACACACACACACACACACACACACAAAGTTTTCTTTTAATATAATATTAGAAGGAGTTCTGGAGACACTAGTTGTTATCTCATAGTGTTTGTTTCTGAAAGCTACCTATGTAATAAATATAATAAAAATTTGTCCTACGGCCTTTGATGGCTATCTTTAAAATCAATCTGCAAACTTGATGCTTATACCTCTAGATTTTTATAGCTCCGCAAATGTCCACATTAGTGACACATTCAATCGATATCGATGCATCAGATGTAAATAGAATAGACATCACTACAGTTTATTGTGATTGAACATAGTGAAACCGGCAACGCCGGCAAGGCAAGGAGGCTAAACACAACAAAGAATCAGTCGGTCATACGAGCTTGTGTTGACTAGACGTTCGCGAAGTGACGCTACCATTAATAGATACACTGAATTTATCAAACAGAATTAAAAAGCCTTGACAATATTAAGATTTAAATCAGACATTGAAGAATAAACGAAGATGTTTTCAACTACGAGAAGCTTGGAGAAGATCGTGCAGAGCTACAAGAATGAGCTCCGTCGGCAGATCAGCAAGACTACCAGCGTGACGAACTCCGACGCTATGGCACCCCGGCTGGACCAGCCTGCCAACAAGACCCCGACCAACGAAGAAACCGGCCTACCGAAGAAGTTGCTCAAACTGCAGAAATATCACAGGTCAGTGAACTCAACGTAACCGTGCGCGGACGCTATTTTAGCTCAAGTCGTGAACTTCAGCGATTCAAGGCTCTCTAATTCCTTTCAGGTAAAAACTCCTATTACACTTGAAATCGACAATTAACTGTCATTTATGATCTTATTAGGTAAGGTGTTACGTAGATAATTGCGATCATGCATAGGCGCCATGATAAACGACTGCACATTGCTAATGATTGTACTTATTTAAGTAGGTAGGTACTTACATTAGAAAATTGGAATTCTAAATGTTTTTTTTTCACAATATAGTAATCAAAATTGCTATTATGTGAGTGGTCATCAATTATTGATTAAGTAGTTCTTAATTTAAATACCGGATGCAAACTAATGCACGGTATTTTATTTGTAGTTAAAACTGATGTAAGTATGTAAATACAAGTTCAAATTACAAACTTTCTATAAAAAATGGTTAAATTAAATAGTGCATAAACCTCCTTTTGGATTATGAGTCGTTGTTGTTGTTATTGGTCTTTTCAAAATTAATCATATTTTTTTTCTTTTCGAGCTGTCTATACACTTTTGAAGCCAGAAAAAATTACGCATTCTTTTGTCATGGCCTGTTTGCTTTGTGCAAGTTAAGATACAAGTGCCGGTTCTCTTGCTTTTACAAAGTTGCAAAAACTGATGCTTTATATCACTGCGTGCCTTTAGCTCGCATCAGACGACGTGTGACGGTTTCTGCGTGCACTAGTCCCGTTACTTTTAGAATGCCAGGACAACCACAGAAGTAACATTATTTGAAAATATCTATTAAATATATTTTACGTATTTTTAATTATTTCCCTTACCATTGTAATATCATCTTTAGTTTGACTACGAAAGGCCTGGAAGAAATTTGAATAGATATTCAATCATACTACAAAAAGAACTCTTTAATAATGTAAATCGGAGGTGTATTTGGTGATAGATAACCGTTGCTTTATCCGATTCTAGCATTATAAAAGAAGACAGTATATCTATAGCCACTACTTCGACTTACACTGACAATGTTTGAGTAAGCGAATGTTTCTGGTCTCTAGATTCCTGTCGACCCTGACTCCTCAGCAAATGCCCCTGGCGGCACGAGGGCTGGCGGTGTCCAAAGACCAGTCCCGGGAGTTCATGGCTTGCTTCCCCGACATCGTGCGGGACCTCACTGAGACCAGCAAGCATGTTGATGTGCCAGAAGCCAGCAGATGGTTGGCTAAGGTACGTTTTCTGCTGGTCGATCAGTGGGCTCATTTAGCTTGAGTTCATCGACGTAGAACTGTCTTTTCTGTATATCAAAGTTCTTACTTAGATAATTAGATGAATATTGAAAAACACTTTTCAAATGGTCGCTTAACTCATGCTGCTTTTGTTGGTTCAAAATCGTTTTTTGTTTCTGAGTTGTTTTAGGTTCTAGTTTAACTTTACGTATACTCGACTCGTATAGTTCTTGGTGTTTGATCCCAAAAATGTTAAAACCAGTATCCGCAAAATAGACCAAAATTAATAACTCGTCCAAAATATATGAAATTAAAACAGAAAATTATCAACTTCCTTAAACTGCATCCCCTTTCAGATTTTGGAATAATGAGCGTACAAATATTTTTTCTTATAACATTCAGACTTAATTGTAGTAGTAGGCACTATAGGTAGCAAAGCCAGTAAAGATTTAATGTGTTTACCAACATTATACTTGCCTTGTATGGTTGAAAGCTGGAGAAAGCTGTTCGAAAACAAGAATTAAACAAGTATTATTAGCTATTAACGTGTAGGTACTTGAAATGGACTGTTATAGTACCTACTGTTTAAATGAAACATCATTGCGAGTAATTTTAACTGAATAATTTCACAGATTTTAGAGGCAAATAAATGCATAAAATTATTTTTGAAAACATTGCTTTGTTTTGCAAGACGAAAAATACAAACCGATTTTGATTAAGTACCATGTGAAATATCTGGAGATAAAATTATTTGATAACTAAAATTGTATCTGTAGTCTTGTCCAAATGCATTTTATTTTTAAATTTATGATGTGTTCATATTACAAGCATAGTATGGTCAAGGCATCAATGTTTTGTTCGAATTTTAATGCTCAAACAGCGATGACATCACCACCGCCATTAAAGTAAAGTCGGGTCCTTTATATTCACAACATTGATGACAAACTGAGCAAAAATCTTGGCAGCACTTGGTCAAATAAATGAACTACATTACGTATTGTTTCACTTGTGAAAATGAGGATACGTCCTGAATACATTTTTTTGTTGCAGCTTTTGCAATACAATGTTCCAAACGGGAAGAAGAACCGGGGGTTAGCTACAGTTTTGGCCTACAAAATGCTGGAGAAACCTGAGAATCTCACTCCGGAGAATGTACACTTGGCCAACGTCATGGGATGGTGCACTGAAATGGTAATTAATTCTAACCGAACATGTTAATTTACAGTATTGAATAGCGACATAATTGCTTAGCGTGTGGTATGTGTTAGTACACTACACTACACAATAAACTTAGGCACTTAGTCTATTTTTGGAATGGGACTCGTCACTGAAAGATCTTCCTTTAATTGGCTGGAATGGTGTGGCGTGGGCTTAGTACTATTTTAGTACGCGACATAGGTTAATTGAATCGATTTGCAATTTAAAGAAAACAAGATAGAAAATATCGATACCTACTCTAATGATCGTTACGATATACAACACTTTTTGCAGCTGATTATTAAAGGAAGTTTGAAAACAAGTGGAGGTATAAAAACGCGCATTTTGTTTCAAAACTAAATTATGAATTCGTATAATAAAATAACAAAGTCCTTGAATTACATTTAGCTCAGCTAAATGTATTTGTTTGGACGTTATCACGTTCGCCATGGATACGGCGGCGCGATAACGAACTGACAAACAACGCGTACCTAACTACTTATTTGAACTGGGCAGGTCAAACATTGAATAAAATTCCATCACTTGACGTAACTTTTGTTAGCACAACGTGAGATATCTTTAAAGTAAATGTACAAATATAATTACACTATGTTATGAACAATATGTACCTACCTGTCATTCATAGGTCAGCGTATATTGTATGTACAAGGCATGCTTCACCAACTTCAGTTTTCAAAAACAGAGATTTAAAATAAGTTTTACTGGTCATGGTAGCATTCAAAGTTAATAAAGATCGTGAAAGGACAGCGACTGTTTAAAATATCTTCAATGTGCGGAAATATCTTCCGAAATACTGTACACATCGCCAGCAATGTTGTTGATTAAAATTCTCGGTTTTGCATCATTTACATATTATGGACAAGAAGGTCGGTTGGAGACAACGGATCCCATGCCAACGTTTGAAAACAAAACCGGTAGAACGTGTTGTCATCGCGTCAAATGCTTGCATTATATGTTAGAGGGTACTTATTTGCTTTTGTTACTTTGCTTTAGTTAATTCATTTAAAAACAATTAGCCTGTCGCAGTGTCTAGGAGGTAAGGTCCTATCGAAAATGTCAGAGACTAAGGTCTTTTTTATTAAATAGTCAAATGACTGATTCCGTTATGGTGCTGGTGGTTCGAGTGATTATTTATTCTGCTCTATGTAAGTTTCAGCAATAATATTATCAGCTTGGATACTTTTTGCACACCAAATTCAATACTACTTAGCACATACATAAAGAGTCGGCTAGAGCTACTCAATGTCGCAATATCCCTAAACTGTATGCTTAGGTATGATACGCTCATTAAAACTGCTAGGTACCTTGGTAGGTACAGCAGCAAGCCGTGCAAACTGCGCTTTCGTTTAGAAACCAGGGTGTTTAAAAGATTAAAATAGAACTTGTTTATAAACTTGGCTATCTGTATCTCTTGGATTAGAAACTGGTTATGTTTCAAGGTTATTTTTTTTGCGAATCCAGCCTGATCACACATTGTTAGACTTAAATCAAAAAGCAGATAGACAGTTTTTGTTATATTATAATCTCAAGTTTTTGTTAGGAACCAGTTTCAAATTGTAGCAGACGGAATTTAAATTGGTTTATTTACATTTATATCACGGATTGCGATGCGACGTACGCACGGATCTAAAATAGGTAGTGGTACACAGTATATCTAGTGAGGCATACCTAATCTTTCTCCTCGTACACAGATATTTTATACTAAATACTAGAGGTAGGTAGCCTATCTATGAACTCGCGTTGAACAGTTTCGTAATACCGACATTCGTACTTAGTTACTAGTTAAGTCACTTAACTTAAGTGGCATGCAGGTACAGCGTAGTAGGTACCTATGTCTAATAATATTTACGGCTAACTAATTACAATTCATTTATGTACTCAATTGTGAAGTTAAAACAGTGCTGATGCAGTAATAATCTTTACTAATATTATAATTGCGAAAGTAACTCTTTTTACCTCTTAACTTCACGATCAAACCGATGAAACGATTTATGTCTAAGATTTGGCATGGAGGTACTATTGAGTCTCTGGAAACGACATGGGATAGTTTTTATCCCAAAAATGTACAGGATTCCCGCGGGATATCGGTAACGAATGCTTGGCAGACGAAGTTTCAAGGTTAAGCTAGTTAGCTAAGTATAAAGCCGTCTTAAATATGGACAGTGGCTGCTTAAAAATGGTAAGGGCGTATTTTTGTAGTCTAGAAAATATAGCCGTGATTAACTTTAATGAGCTCCAGTTATATCTTATTAGATACGGTGCCAATTTTAGGGCTCAAAGAAAATAGTTAAGTAGATAACACTTCATTTTGATTCACTGACTTGACGACGTTGCCGATTTCGCGCTTCCTCCGCCCCCGCCATTACCCCTAATAGTGTATCTTTTTTTAAATATCCAGCTATGGTCAATACCTGCGAAACGACCTACCTGGGATCCCTAATGCCAACCTCCAATTGATCAGCAACTTATTAAGCTGAGTTTATACTTGCAATAAAAATCGTCCAAGTTTCATTACACTGCGGCGCTCGATTGATCACTACAAACTCGTTGGCTTTACAGCCTCGCAATGTAATGCAACTTGCACGATTTTTCTTGCAAGTCTAAACCCGGCTTTAGTTGTAGTGGCAAGACTTTATAAAATGTGGTCTAACCATCTCCTCTTTCCAGTTCCACACGCACCAACTGCTGCTAAACGACATAATGGAGGGCACGGAGATGCGCCGCGGCGCGCCAGCTTGGCACCGACGGCCAGATGTTGGCCTTAGCAGCATAAATGATGCCATCCTAGTCCAGTCCGCCATGTACTCCACGCTCAAAAAACACTTCCACGCCAAGCCATACTACAAGAATGTGATCGAAATGTTCAATGAGGTGAGATTTGTTTTCAAATGAACCTACTGTTTTCTCTACTGTCTTTAGGTATGATCGTAATAAAATCATCACAATAAGCAAGCGCAGCGTAAGACTTCCACTAACGAGATGGACGACCTGGTTAAAGCCGCGGGTTCACTGTGGATGTAAGCCGCTTCCAACCGAAGCAGCTGGAGGTACATATGGGGTATCCCTATGTTCTACAGTGGACGTCCTACGGCTGATATGATGATGATGAAAGTTCCTTATGCATAGTCATAATTTTTATTTACAATAACCTGTTGGTAAGGTTGCTTGGTTGTCTTTCATGACTTACGATTTGCACGCCGGAAAAAGGAAAAACAGCTTGAAAGGTTTCAGCAAAGGGAAGTTTACTCGATGAGGCAAATGTCACAAGGAAACAATAGTACCAACTTACTTACCAATAGCGTTGCGTCTTGCGTCAGATATTTCCGTGATATAGCCGAAGCAAATATAGTTTAAGTACACCTTTCTGAACCCCTCTATGACTGGATTATTTATATAATAGAACAACAGGACATAGAATAGAGTCCAAGTCTTGTTGTCCTATTATGTAAATATTGGACAAGCCGGTGGGAATAGGGTTCCATGGACATTAAAATTAAATATATCTAACCCTCCTTCGGGCAGTTGGATAAAAATATAATTTTAACGAGTACTTACGTAGTTATAGTATAAAATACTGGGCTCGATTTAAGACGTAAATATAAATTCATCACGGGTTTAATTTAATTTGTCGAACCTCATGCATGTCTATTACTTACCTATCGTATGTCAGTTTATTGTTTATACCATAAACTTAATATTACTACTCGAACCGACCTTGCTTGACAGCGTGACCGAAAGTGAGATGGGCCTGTTGTGTAAATTTGTAAAGGTCTGTGTGAGTTTTAGAGTTGCCCTCACTGCTAAATATGAGTTGTCGATAACCATAGGTACCGTATCCCCGGTATCCCCGTATATCCGGTATCGTCATATAGGTAAGGTACCTACACAATACAAATAAATCTTAAGGGCTGTTGCAGTAAAGTAGGTACTAGAAACTTCATAAACATTTCTAAATTTAAAAAAAAAGCCAGGAAATATCTGTCACTCCCACTCATGTCACTCGTCGTTAACTTTACACTAGACAGTTAGGTAGGTACCTATATTCGTATGTCAAGAGTGTAAATAGTAAGCTATGAATAAAACACAAACAAGATACGTATGTACCTACTAGCTTTAATTAACACTTAAGGTATTTTTAGTTAGCGTGGCACAAAAGTCCAATTGTTATCTCAATATTAAAAATGACTCGAACGAAACGTATGAAAATTATCGCTAAATTGACTTTACACGGTTATACGATACAGCTCTGCGACAGACAGACGCACAGACAGACAGACAGAGGAGGCTTAGTATAGGGTCCCGTATGGCACCATTTGGGTACGGAACCCTAAAAACAAAACACTGAATTTTTGTTTGTAAACAAATAGTTATTATTTTATTTACTTAAAATAATTAAATTCTCAATGTTAAGTTATTTTACTTTTATTTTCTCAAATCTTTAAATCGGAGAAAAGCAGAGTACAAATTTTTGTACAAAACTTTATTGGAAGAATATCGATATAGGTATCGATAAAAAATATTCAAACTCTACGCCGTAAGTGCTCAAGTTCACGGACACAATATATTTTTATTTAACACATAATTATTATAAATCAAGCCATTTTTCTGAAATAGACTGTTTACCGCTTCATATTAGCATATTAATAAGTAAATTTGAGAATACATTCAATGAAAATAAGAGCTATGAAAATGGTACTTGTGAAATGTATAGTTTATTTGGGTTATTGCAGTAGGTTGTATCGCAACTCAAAACAGAACACGACACCATTCTGGAATCCTACCGTTTTATGCAAAAAATCGAAAGGATTGCAGAAAAAAAACAAAACAAATACGAAGAAAATTTTGACAGGAGGCGAAAGGAGGCTCACTGATTCAAAACGGGTCACACTGTCATTTTGATTTTATCTCTTTCCCACACATAGCTTATGCCGTAAGGATCGATTTCTTCACTCGCACCACTGTTAGTCTATTTACGCTAGTAATATTTAGTTTATGGTTTATACCTACTTATCCAGCGATGGGCTAGTCATGCCACTCACTCACAAAGGGTAGTTAATTTTTATTAAGAATAAGAGCGCTTTAGCTTGAAACTAATTATAATATATTTTTAGATTAGATATGCATACATTATCATATACTATTATAAGATTAAGGTACTTATGCACTGTAGTTAAAGTTACTATCGGCTAAGATAAACAACTTTTATTCATCATCAGTACTTTGACATTTGACTTAGATGAGTGTGATCGATCATACATATCCGACCAAATATTGAATTGTAGGTACCTACCAGTTTCAATATTTTTTGCACACTGTCACTTTGGTACCACTCGTACAAAAATATCTTTCTTTGATATACCTAGACTAATAAGATAAGTAATACGTGGTAAAACGTTGTAACTATCTGTATCGTATAGACTTTATCAGTACCCCTAGTGTAAGTTTTCGGTTACAAAATACGTCTCGATCGCGTTCACGTTAAAATCTCAATTTATATGGAAACACGAACAGCGCCTCTAGCGGATCGTTTGCGATGTCCGTGTTTCTATACAAACTGAGATTTCAACGCGAACGCGATCGAGACGTATTTTGTAACCGAAAATTTACACTAAGGGCACAGAGCTCTAAACTTCGACAGGTATTTCAAAGCGTATTACATACGGACTTAGAACAAACAATACGTAATTACCGGTGTATTCACAATATAAACTCTAACAATTAGCCTTCAAAATATGATGATTTCCTAGTTGAACAGTCGACCTAATTGTAAGATATCTAATACTGTACAAAACACGTGCTTGTTTTGGATACCTATCGTGTATATTCTTAATTCTTATTCATCCAATAAAGCCGTCATACGATAAACTTATTTCCTTTATCGCAACACAACACAATGTTTTGATACAATCCCCCTTTCACTTATGTGTGGCATGACAGTGACGACATGCTGATTATTGCTGATACCTAAGTCAATATCAAGTTTCTAACCTACATATTACTTGTAAATTTACCTACTTTTCTGTTTTACACTTATCATCTGATAAGTAGTGATTAATAATAAATGAATTATCCAATCTCACGCATACTAAAATAATGATTTTGCAACGAAACAATTGAGTTAAGTATAATAATTCAGACATTTTCATAGCGGCGCGAAGTTAGATCAATCAAACAGAATTGCCCTTCAGATTCCCATGGTAAACTGTAGGTATTTTCAATAGATTATGACGCTGTTTACTGTATCAACTGAACTTTAGACAAGTGGATGATTGGATTTATCGCGCTCAGGATTATCATAATCGTTTAACGCTAGGCACCTTTCAACCTGTTCGTCCTCTTAATTTTATGCTGAAAAACCCATACATGTTTTACGCACTCGGGTTGAATATAATAGCAAATTTAGCTTGAATCCGCTAAACAGTTTGATGATTAAGGTATTTAATATTTCCAATATCTTTAAGGTTTTTCATATTTTACAATAGCCTTACATACTTCGATCCAATTCAAGACTGCCGTTATAGGTTTAAGTAGATAGACAATTAAACTTGAGCATTTTTACCCGACTGCCCGAAGGAGGATTATGTTGAGTATGTATGTATGTACTTTTAATCTACCGTTTTCACATAAATATCAAAAAAGTGTAAATTAAAAAAAAAAACAAAAAACCCGACCGGCTGCCAACACTAAAACGAAGAAAATACGTCTAGTGGTCTAGAACTCTGTTAAATATCTAATTTAACAGTCTTAATAGTTCAACAGTCGGGACCCATTTAAATCGTGACGATTATTTATTTATCGTATGGCTTCTGGTTCTTCACTTAAACTAAACATTTAATAGGCTAGATTTAAGGTATCCTAGTGCATCTGTCGAGAGGGTTTTAAATGTCTGCCGCTTGCCCGCTAAATTTGGTGATTGGGCACTCAAAGACCAAATGCCGGGACTGTTTGCTCCGGGCAGCCACACGGACACCGTGGTGACTGCACCACTCCCACTTGTGCCACAGGGACGCACATTTACCAACCTCTGTCCTGATTCTGTTCAGCAGGCACCAGACACGCCGGGGCTCCTCGAAACCCGCTGGCTGGCACCTGACATCAACCTCAAATACTCTTAGTAATTGGGTCCCGACTGTTGAACTTTAAATTAGCTACTTAACAGAGTTCTAGACCACTAGACTTATTTTTTTGATTTTTTTAATTTAATGTTTTATTTTTAATGATTTTTCCAGATGCTCCTAAAGTGCTCAACCGGCCAGTTCTTAGAAAAGGCCATGGCCAAAACTGACAAACCAGATCTCTCCCAGTTCACCATGGAAAAATATCTGACGATCGCCAAGTACAAGACAGCATACCACACTTTCCAAATGCCAGTGGGCCTGGCGTTGCTGATGTCAGGGGTTGATGACCTGGAGACACACAGACAAGCAAAGACTATTCTGTTGGAGATGGGGCAGTTCTTCCAGATACAGGTTTGTTGAAGTTATTAACCTAAATAGTCTACCCATATAACTATACCTACTAGGTACTTATAAAATAATAAGCATGTGGATCAGAAGTACCTACTGTTTAATTTGTTGCTTCATTGTTTCCAATTTGTTTTTAATGTGTATCGTGTCAAAATATAAATTCTGACTAGTGATTTATTTTCCAGGATGATTTCCTAGATTGTTTCGGAGACCCCGCCGTTACAGGCAAGAACGGCAGCGACATTCAAGACGGCAAATGCACTTGGCTGGCCGTCGTAGCGTTGCAAAGGGCGTCTCCCGCGCAAAGACATGTCCTCGAGGAACACTACGGCAGCTCCAAGCCAGAAGATGTTGAGAAAATCAAAGAACTGTATGAGACCCTTCAACTCCCACACACTTACTCTGTCTATGAAGACGCCACATACGACCTCCTACGCACACAGATACAACAGGTCACCAGAGGTCTCCCACACGACTTATTTTTCAAAATCTTGGACAACATCTTCAGACGAAACATCTAATTTGAGTAAAAGCTGGACTTTTTAAATTAATAAATTAAGATGCGTTTTGTTGATCGGTTAGCAAAAAATGTAATTGTATTTATGAGTTATGTTATTAAATGGAGCATTTAGGAATGAGAAGGATGTGTTGTGATAAAATGTATTTAGGTAAGAAACAAAAAGTTTGACAAAATAAGAAGATTGTCTATTTACTAACCAAACCACGATTTTTTGTATGTATAAAATGCAGCTCTTGAAAAGGTACGATAAGATAACTTACTTAGGGTCTCCCCACATCTATCGACGCGGAATCCTCTTAAGCCGACCAAAAAACGCTTCATGTCCACGCAAAGAGAGCGAAAAAGACGTCTTCCCCGTCGGGAAACGTCGTTTCCCGTCGGCCGAGCTGCAGATCTACTACGAAACTAGAAACTTGAAGTTCGTATCGTACCGTCCCTCTCGCTCTCGCAACTATTTATAGTATAAGTGTCAGAGGGACCGCACGACACGAACTTCGAGTTTCGAGTTTCGTAGTAGCCCTGCTGATCGACGTATTTTTCGCTCTTATTGCGTGGACATAAGAGTCTTTTGATCGGCTAAAGCCGATTCTACGTCCATAGGTTTGGATTTTTTGTATTTAATAAGGATCTCTAGTTATGTTATGTAGGTGTTTAATGTATGGTGTAGACTTTAAAAAAGGGTCGTCATTTTTTAATATTTTATATTAATAGTTAATAAAAAGAAATACTGAATCACGTTTTGCTTTTATTATCTGTTCACTCACGAAGGCGGGCCCCTCCACCTCCACAGCTATTAATCCATGTGCACGAGTACACCTCGTACTTACTAACACGTTGTCTTAGTCTCAGTGTGCGTGGCTGACGCTTGCGACTGAGGACACGCATAGACTTGTCGTACGGATACGTTTAATTAAAACAACAATTATAAAATGTGCAGGGGCGCGCCTTCGTGAGTGAACAGATCTTGTAATTGTATTAGAAACTCCATTAAATAAGTACCAAAATAGGACCAATTAACTAAAATAAAAGTGAAATATTATCATTAAACTTTGCCAGCAGCCAACGAAATCCGGTTCTCAACTCTGCCTAGAAATAATCCGAGTCTGGATAAATCAGTACCACGAAGAAAGTAATAAAGTATCACAACTCTTTGGGGGCACTGCCAACTAATGTGACGTCGGGGATGCTATTTAAAATTCGCGCGTAAAATGATCTTGAATCCTTAGGTTGGTACACCGTATTGTCTTCCCATGATGTTCAAGACACTTAGAAACAAGACTACATAAATAGTTTCAACTTATTCGCAACACGCTTTTAAATTGATGACTTAAACACCAAAAACTGCTCGAGATGATTTTAAGAACGGGCATTTTTAAACGCAACAAGCAACTAAAGGGCTACTATGAAACTCGAAGTTCGTATCGTATCGTCCCTCTCGCTCTCATTGTAAATAGTTTAAGTGTCAGAGGGACCACAAATGACAAGAACTTCGAGTTTCGAGTTTCGTAGTAGCCCTGCTGCTGGCACTTGGCTGGCACCCAATTTACCTTGACGCTGTCACAGTGACATTGACAGTGACAACAACATTTAATTTTTATTAGTGGTTTCTACTGATTTGCGTGTATCGTTAACTTTTTACGTTAACTATAACTTTTACGATTATTCTTAATGTGATTATTATCTTCAGTATCTTCTACTCAAATTGTTAACAGCAACTATTAGAGCCATTTTATTAACAGTTTTGTCTACATGTTCAGTTATATAGCAGAAATAATCAGCGGAATTCGGTCATCAAACAGGAGAAAGTTAGTTCAGTAGGCCAAATTTAAATTTGAAGATGAATACTTCAAGCATACTCCGATTTATAAACAGAACTAGCAGCTCTATATACAGAAAACACAAACATGCATCCAGGTGAGTGTATTTTTATCATAAAAAGGAAAATCTCAAATTGAATGCCGAAATTCCGTTAGGTACAATAATAAATTTTAATTTTATAGGGCGGTATCTGTCATATTAGCAACGCATTTTGAACATGAAAAAATATTAAATGAAATGAAATGAAATGAAATATTTTATTTGTTAATAGTGGGTTTCAATCAAGGTCTTAGAGTTATACAGTCATAAGATCGCCACATTATGCCAACAGACTGGCGTACAAATTTATAATTGAGTGCATTAGTTTTAATGTTATTAAACAAAATATTAAATATTCGCGACAAAAAAATGTACTTATTCAGATCCAAAAACCTAGCAAGCGCGAGTCGAATTCGCGCATCAAGTGTTCCGTCCAAATTTGTAGGTATTTATGTAAATATTCAGTGTGAGCAGAGCCCTGCTCCTCAAACAAAATCTTGTATCAAAGATGTTGAGGGCTTTACTTTGTATCTATATTATGGTAGCTTAGCTTTATAGTATATTTGGTTTTATTTTATCGTCAGGCTATGGCCCTATCCGGCAAATAATGGATCTATCCTGCTAAAAGAAATTTTATATATATTAAATGCCATGTAATTGTTTATACAGAAGGCACTATATATGTTGTTGTTTGTATCACAAGAATCATAATGATAGGTAGGTAACCATAAAATTTGTACAAATCTATCGCTATGATATATATGAGCAATATATCATTAAATTGTATTAAGCTAATACAATCATAAAAAACACAGTATTCCTTATCAAAAATACAAACCGAAACATACATGCACAGAAAAACCAGAAAAAGAGACCAGCGCTGGGAATCATACCCAGGTCCTCAGCATTCCGAGCTGCATGCTATACTGCTACACCACTGGACACGGAATGCTGAGACCTGGGTTCGATTCCCAGCGCTGGTCTCTTTTCCTGGTTTTTCTGTGCATCTATGTTTCAGTTTGTATTTTCAATATGGGTTTTTTACGGAATGACCGTAAAAGTAACAAAATTTGGAGTTGAAATAAAGAATAAAACAAAAACAAAACAAAATGTATCTATTCCAAACTTAAGTAATTTCAACTTCAACTTTTTGCTTAATGGCCACCGGTCGCTTTAGGTTAGCAACCATTACTGCCAATGACACCTGACAGCAGCAAAGTATACATGTGTCTGACCGGTTAATAAAGTTTTTTCTAAACGGGGGTTGTATTTAGTAGCGAGTTTGTTGCGTACCTGGAATAGACATACACAAAACATAGAGACAGCACAAAACGTAGAGACAGTACAAAATGCTTAGACATTACAAAACAGATCAAAGGGAGCGACAGAAGCGAATAAAGCAGTTTTATTTTTTGCCCTTTGCCCTTTAAAGTTGAATATTTCGCAAACAAATCACTGAATAAAAAAATTGTCCTAGCAACCCCGCAATGGTTTTAAAAGACCTATCCAACGATACCCCACAATATAGGGTTAGTTGAGAAAAAAAAAACACCCCCACTTTACGTCTATGGGAGGTACCCTAAAAAAAGTATTTTACTTTTTTTTATTGTACCACTTTATCGGCGTGACTGATATGTATATTCGTGTCAAATTGCAGCTTTCTAGTACTAACGGTCTCCGAGGTTACCCGCGGACAGACAGACAGACAGACATGGCGAAACTATAAGGGTTCCTAGTTGACTACGGAACCCTAACTACCTGTAAGCCCTATATTAACATTATGAAACACAAGTGGAACTATTTCTGTAAATTAAGTATTAATTAGATACTTACCTTGTTATTGAGACATACTCGCAAATGATTATGAACACCTGACCAAATATGATGTTAATTATTATTTGATTAAGCAACAGGTTAGTACAAAATTAACTCTTGAAGTACTGAATAGTATGCCTAAAACCTTAAGAATTAACTTATGTGAAATCATTGTACCAAAAATAAGTTGATCTCTCACCTTTTTTCCATAACACACATTTGATATTTAAAAAGATAAGAAGTCTATGAATTCTTTTCAAATCTATGATAAACAACTGCATTCTTATTTAAATGTAGCACCTGGTTATACATTATTTGTCTTTGTTACAAATTCTTTGTACAGTCTGCCTTAACACACTGTTGGGAGTAGTCATCTCTTCAGTTATTAATTCTTATTCCTTAGTTACATACATTGGTGTAGTTTTACATCATGAGGCTAAACAAGTGCTTGCGTCTTGCCTCTCAATGCAGAAATGTAAATTTAAAATCACTTTTACACACCAATGTGAATTTGAAAATAAATTACAACACTTCAAATATCCGGTTTGTATAACACAGTATAGTAGGCAGCAAGGAAGTAGAACCTAAAATCGTATACCCCTCTCTCTTGTTGTGTGTGTCTGCACATTGTACAATACAGCCTCTGCTTTTCTAATGCTTCTGACTACATGGTATTTTTCTGTCAGTTGCCTTTTGCACTTGTTGCGGTGACAGGGGTATTGTGACTGTAAATTAATTCAAACTGTCCGTACCGAAGCTGGGTCCCCAATGATTGAGCTATTTTGAATCCTGTGGTATAGTAAAATCGGTATTCCCTTGACTTGTCTAAAAATGTTTTGCCTAATTTCACTTTGTCTAACAACTTTTACTATAATGAATAGTTTGTCTAAAGTCAATTTGTATAATTTCATTATTCATAATTTTTATTTTGTCGAATTTTTATTTTTACTAAGTGATCATTTGCATAACTCTTGTTTTGTCGAATATTATTTTATCGAAAATTCACTGTCGATTCTTATTTTAACTAATCATCATATAGCCGAATAACGTTTTAACTAATATCATTTGCATAACTCTTGTTTTGCCGAATATTATTTTATCGAAAACTCACTGTCGATTCTCATTTTAACTAATCATCATATAGCCGAATAACGTTTTAACTAACATTGGATGGTCTAATATTGAATTATCATAATATTTGTTTTGCTTACTAACGTTATGCCTAATTTTGGTACCTAAATGTTTATTATAAAATAAGGTCAATTAGGTAGGTTAAAATTGAAATAAATTAATCCATAATATTCTACTATTTTTTTTTTGGTTTAAGCAAATAACAATACTAAACATACAGGGAATAGGTACGACGACGAGCGAAGCGAGGAGCAGCGTTAGGTAGAACTGCGACACTACAATGCGCGAGCCGAGCGAGCGAAGCGAGCGTGCCGCGGCAGCGGCCGGCGAAGCGCCAGAACCGACTTTGTTTAATAATACTAAACTTTTTAGAATTAACTAACGTTATCATTATGAATTCGGATTAACCGTGATTAGAATAAATAAAATTAACCGACATTTATGTTAGAAAAAATAAAATTATGTCAGACAAAAATTATACGAAATAAGTTTATGCAAAATGAAATTATGCTAAATGTATGTTAGCCAAAAAGTAATTATATCAATCAAACGTTATATGGAATAAGTTTATGCAAAATGAAATTATGTGACATGTACGTTAGGCAAAATATAATTATGTCAGTCAAACATTATATCAAATGAGTTTATACAAAATAAAAATAGTAGGTAGTTTAAAATTAGGCGAAACAAAATTATGTAAAGTAAGTTGTATGTAAAATGACTCACTAAAATGAAAATTGGGTAAAATGGAACATTAGGTTGTAATATTAGTTTATCTAACATTAGGCAAACTGAAAATAGGCAAAAAGTTGTTAGGCAAAACAAGGTACAACCAGTAAAATCATGCCTTATAGTATAAAGCAGTTATACTATATGTTTGCGATGCAAGGCAGCTCACTCAGTGGGGACAGCTTAAGGATAATTTAAATGAGCCCAAATTTGTAACAGCCTTTCCCTACCTTATCTATGTTTCTCTTTCTACCCACGTACGCACTTTGCGGCTATCCTCGCCAAAACCACGCTCTTATGTAGTAAGCTGCATTAGTGCGTACGTAGCCAGAAAGAGAATTCTTTTTTTTGGTGTGATGTTCGATAATAGTTATTTGTGTCACAAGGGAGCAAAACGATGTATTTACGGCGAGGGCATACATTGAATCCAGAATGTAGCGAAGGATTCTACAATATAATCCTGAGCGTAATAAGGGATTCAAGTGTTAACGCCCAAGATGAAAATAATTTTGCTCCCGAGTTGCTCATACAACTTTTCACACCAAGCATTAAGAAACTTGAAAAAAATAAATTCTAAATATTATTAAAGAACAACCAGCATAGAAAATGACGTGGTTTTTCAACTTAAAAAAATTGCATTTGCAATAAACACTTAGAAAAGCCTTGAACATAAAAGTTGCACTTTGCTCCCACTCGTCAGGGAGGAAAAGTTACTTTTCTGAAGGAGAGTTGTAAAAAAATATTTAGGTATGTTGCATGCACATTGTAACTTTTTAAATAGGCGTGTTTATTTTCAGGTGTGTACAACAATTCGATTTTTCCAAGATGTCAACGAAAGCATCACCAACTCAGACTAAGAAAGAATCCTTTGAAGATGTGCTTCCTAGTATTCTGAACACAATCACAACCAACAGTGAGCTTACAGAAGTACCTGAAGTTGCAAATTGGCTGAAAAAGGTATATACAACGTGTTATTTTTGATTTCCGTTAACTTTAAGGGAACATTCAACAACTGTAAGTAAGTGAATTTAATGTTTTCAACCCACTATTGGCTGTATCTGTTTAAAAAGTAATCAAGAATTAAACTTAATTTACTGTGCGCGGATAAACAGCGTAAAATTTACTTAATTTATGAATTAGTACCTGGCCGACCGAGCTTTACTAGGGCTAAAACTCAATAATAAGCGTTTTCCCAGAGATAAGACCAAGCTAGAACGATTTGTCATCCCCGAAACCCCCCACAAACCTACGAAATTTCATCGAAATCGTTGGAGCCATTTCTTTAAAGGTATAAGATGACGTAGTATTAACTTGTTATTAATTTTTTTGATGATTCATACATATTTGGCAAAAGAAGGTTACAAAAGTGAGTTTCTTTGGTGTCTCTATTTTATCAATGTTATATGAGATGACTAGCTTTTGCCCGGGACTTCGTCCGCAAGTAAGTACCTACTTTAGTTATCAGGGCATATGTTTTAATTAACCCCGGTTATAATTGTGACATTTGTATCTGTGTGCATAGCGAAGTACTGCCGTAAACGATAGGTAACTGTTTACTAAAGTACTTCGCTAGGTATAAACAACATTTTTTACCAGTTTTGAATCTAGTTTATGAAAAGTTTTATGCAAAGCACGAGAGTAAATTAGGTAATTATCTCGTGTGCTTCCGGCGTGAACCGAATCTTACTCTAGAATCCGAAGTATATATTCGAAATTGCACTACTTACATAATATTTTGTAAACTAGGTAAAAGATAAATAAGAACGGATAATCACACAAAAATTACGCTTATATTAATATTATTGATTTTATTATGCACAACCCGATGAGTAATTTTTAAGTTAGGTACGTACTGCATAATTATTTGCAAGTTTATTTCACACATCATTTTAAATATCAATTTAATTTCCACATTTTAGTTGTACATTTTGTATGAAAAACCCCCTCCCCTATTGAAGTCGCCAACACCATACGGATCATTTTAAATTGTGACCAGCCGTGTTGTTTTTTGCTTTTCAATTATATAAAATAACTAAAGAAACTGAAAGAATGGTTACTAACCAAATGTTTCTACAACCTGAATGAATATTTCTGTGAAAATTACAAATAGGTTGTTCTAAATTTTAAATTGTAAGTTAGGTCACTAAATATTGTAAGTACGTCCGAAATGGATAGTGTTTGACACTATTTAACATGTTATAATTGTACACGGTTATTGCATTGCCAATAAATTATTCTTATTCTTAAAACTAAAATTTATGTTTTTTACTCAGGTACTTGAATACAATTTAGCAGGTGGCAAAAAAGCGAGAGGACTGACGACATTGTTTGCGTATGAAATGCTAGAGAAGCCAGAAAATATAACCGAGGAAACTATTTATTTGGCGAAAACGCTGGGATGGTGTGTAGAAATAGTGAGTGGATGGATTTTTTATCTTTATATGATTACTAGCTTTTGCCCGCGGCTTCGCCCGCAAGGATTTCGGTTATCGCGTGCTGTCCCCTCGGGAACTGTGCATTTTTTCGGGATAAAATGTAGCCTATTTCACTGGCCCATAAACTATCTCTATGCCAAAAATCACGTCGATCCGTCGCTCCGTTTCGACGTGAAAGACGGACAAAGATACAAACACACACACTTTCGCATTCATAATGATAATGATAAATTTATTTGTCAAACATAGGTACAGTCACCAGCATTAATATCTGCTACAACGGAGCGTGCAAAAATATCTGACACGTCCTTCCGGCCCTAGAAATAGAGTCGTATCAGATATTTATGCACGCTTGTTGTGTCAGATATTGGTACTGGTGACTGTACAACAAACAGATCTTATTAAAATATTTCCATATCACTCTAGGTATGTTTAATATTTGACGACCAGATGGCCTAGTGGTTAGAGAACCTGACTACGAAGGTTGTGGTCCCGGGTTCGATTCCCGTGTCGGGAGTCGGGGCAGATATATGTATGAAAAATACGAATGTTACGAGTCCAGGCGCATCAATTTTTGGACCATTTTAACCAGATTGGCATTGAATATATCTTCTAACATTTTAATTCTAACATTATCTTATAACATTTTGCATTTTGAGGGTTGTTAAATTAAACAAAAAATAATTTAAGTATTTCTTATAGCAGAAGTATCAAAATTGGGTACGTATTGTAATGTATAAATTTAAAACACATATCGGTTGAAATACATACAGTTGAAATACCGAAAATAACAATAAATAACAAACAAAATTCATAAAGCACGTCTTTCATATTGGTCGAAATACATATTGTTAAAATGACTAACTTCACAATATGTTCAGAATTTATACAATCAGAATATATGATAGTTGAAAGAAATATCAATTAAAAATCCTATAGTATGTTTTTCATAATGGTCAAAATAAAATACATACGATATACGGTCTATTTACGTTGTATTTGTATGTTAAGTTCTGAAAAATTAAGGGCTATAAGACAATTTCGATGGAGCTCCGCTTCGCTTAGCTCCTATTCCGCGTAGTTAAGGCGCTTCGCACTTGAACAAAACTCTAACCTAACCTATAAGATACCGACTGATCGCTAGCCGTATTGTCTAACAAGAGGGCGAAATACGGCCTCTGGCGTTGAGTTTTTGTTTAGATTACTTAGTAAGTACCTTGCATTTTAAACTAAAGTCTGATCATTAGTTGAATAGAAACTTAAGGTGCGACGACGAGCGTAGCGAGGAGGAGCGTGTTAGGTTCAACTATGACCAAAATTGTATTCTATGCAGTTTTCTTTATGAAATTTCAGTGTCGATTATGTATTTCAACTATTATAGAAAACATACTGAATACGAGTAGATGTTGATTGATATTTCATTTAACTACTTACTTATTTCTTTTTTATTATTTTTACGTATTTTGAACGTATAGGTACATTATCAACATACTTATGCATTTTGTGCCATATGACTAAGAACCATTATGCATTGTAACTATTAATATTTTGACCACTATGCATTTCAAGCTTATGCGTTTAGAACTTATGTCAAATGACTTTATATATTTTGATGCATTATATTTTATAATTTTCGATATTTCAACTGTATGTATTTCAACCGATATGTACTTTAAATTTATACATTATAATACATACCCATCAAAATATAAGCCGGGCTAGAATGACAATATGACAATCTTGACAGTCTCAAAAATGATACAGCTTTCGCTGGCCAGTCTATAAGTAGTGTTAGATTTTCATTTTCACAAGTGTCATTTCAAAATTTGGCTACGCAACTGAATTAAATAAGTGTTTGTTAAAACAATCTTAGCTTTATGCCGACGGTAAATCCTTGTTGAACAGTCGCAGCAATTCTGCATGTTTTAGACACTAGATAGCGCTAAGATCGTTACAACACTTTTATATAGTTTCTCAAAGACAAATGACAACTGTTATCCACAGTTACAAGGATTCCTAGTAATGCTGGATGATATAATGGACGGGTCGACAACCCGGCGTGGGGTGCCCTGCTGGTACCAACTCCCTGAAGTGGGATTGGCCGCTGTAAACGACTCCTCACTCATGTTCTCGTCGATATTCTACGTGCTACGCGCGCATTTTGCCGATAAGAAGATTTATACCAACTTAGTGGAACTCTTTAACGAGGTAAAGTTAAGGTCCATACTTAAGTACCTAAACATACCACATCGTTTCATGATGAACAATAGCGCTTTCGCCTATAACCCTCATTCGAGCAACTTCAATATTCCAGAGTCTCATGCACACTTCTATCGGGCAACACTTAGACGTTACAATGGAGCGACGTCAGAAAAGCGACTACAGTCTGTTCACGATAGAGCGGTACAACGCTATCGTCAAGTACAAGACTGCTTATTACACGTACCAGCTCCCCGTCTGTCTTGGCATGCTGCTTGCCAATATATCTGATCCTGTGTTGCATCAGAAGGCTGAAGACATGTGCCTCGAAATAGGAAAATTCTTTCAAATTCAGGTATGTAAAATAAACAGACCTAAACTAACCGACAAGAAATAGGTAAAATTTACCCTCAAGATTTGAGATGGACCGCTTATGCTGGCTACACGGACCAATAATTTATAGTTCTACGCTACGCTACACAACTTTAATATATAAAAAAAACTTCATTTTGCCGAATAAATTTTTCATAAACTGAACTGTAAGATTTGATTTTTACTTAATTTAAATATGAAATCAATGGCGTTGGCAAATAAGTGACGTCATAACTATTGCACACCAAATTGGGAAACCGGGTTTGTCACCTCATGTACTTGTACTATTAAGTATCTATTCCGTGCCTCATGTAAGGAACGTCAGGAAGGCAGACGAAATATCGCTAGATGGCGTTAGTATCGTGAAGCATTTAGTTATTTTTCATCACACTTGCTCGTAAACAGTGTAATTACATGCAGCCCACCCTAGCAAAACCCTCGACCTTAATGTGCTTGTCATGAAACCCGTGGTCGGTAAATGAGTCATTGCCCGTACTAATTTTCATGCCATGAAGCCCAAGGTCGGTAAATGAGTTTGTTACTGCATGGTGTGCTGCTGCTCCGCGCGCGCGCTGCACACGCACGCCATGCACATGCTGCGGATTGCCAAGAGCGCAATCAGCGGTATCGGCAATTTTTGATAAAATATTAGTTTTTCTTTTACAAATATACAATTTTACTCGCAAATGTGATGAAAAACATTGTATGTCGCACGGGCGGTACTAGAATTACGAACATCGACTCATTAAAGCCCTCAGTCTTCGACTTCGGGCTTCTAATAGACTCTCGTTCGTAATTCCTTATTTACCGCCCTTAAGACGATACTAGCGCCCAGTGTCTCCAACCGCGCCGTAATTACGGTAGACCTATCGTAATTTTTCTAGATATACCACCTACGTAAACATATTATTACAGTACCACATTCTGCCGTAATTTCATCCGTGTCCTTATTTCTATAATGGCAAGACGCTCCAATGGGCGTGCGGTTAAAGTACAACCCGCAATTGTTGACCCGGAATGCATGACAAAAAACGCTCGACCTGACAATTCAAACCTTCATGTAATCGTCATAAGGGTTTCAATTATCAGGTCGTGGATCGGTGTCGTTCATTCCAGGTCAACAAACACGGGGTCGTACACCAACCCCACCTGGGAATAGGCGATTTTCATATCTACCGTAATTTTAGACCAGCAACACCGTAATTTTATAGAGTTGGAGACACTGCTAACGCCAACAAGCCTATCACAGAACCCTTCATTGATTTATGGTGTCAACTATACAACCGTCTCCCGCTGATGCAAAACTGCGTCTAATTGTTTTCCTATTATTTCTTTTTCCGACTATTGAGCTCTTAATTTTGTTACAGGACGACTACATAGACTGTTACGGCGACGAGTCACTAACAGGTAAAATGGGTACAGACATACAAGAAGCGAAGTGCTCTTGGCTAGCTGTAATGGCTTTGCAGCGGTGTAGCGCCTCCCAAAAAATCGTCTTCACGACTTGCTACGGTAGTAAAGAGCCAGCGCACATCGAGCGTATTAAGGAATTATACAAGCAACTTCAGCTGCCTGAACTGTATGCTCAAGAGGAAACAAGGATGTACGAGTCGTTGATAAAGCAGGCTCACGGCTTGCCTAGCGAACTGTCACCGGCGTTGTTCGTACGGCTTATTCATATGATTTATAAGAGGAATCATTGATTGTGGGATCTATCGGGAGGTTGCAAGTCCGAAAGTTTTATTTAATGTACCGTAATGAGGGCTATCGCGAATGAATTCGCCGCTAGAGGCGCTAGTGTAGCGTGAGGTCTCCGAAATGTCAAATCTCATAGTTTTTGGGTGAGCTACGCGGGTTTATTTATAATTAGATTTTTTTTGTGAATATTTTGCATTACCTGAAATTAATTATGGCAATTATGCGTTACGGGGCAATGAATGTCTGTGTTTTGAAACATTTTTGTCTTTTGGAAAATTTTGTCCTCCCTTTTTTTCCGAACAAAACGGGACTAACCAACACTGGTTGCTGGATATTTTTATGGTACGGTTTTAAGGTGTTTTAAATATGATTTTAATCTAAACTTTGTTTTAACGCCCGTAATAACAGACTCTGAAAGCCACACTTAAAAACCTCACGCAACAGTGCGCCATCTAGTGAAACAAAAAACGATAGCCCTCATTAAATCAGATTGAAAAAAATAAATAGAAAAGGTAAAGCTGGGCTCCAGGAACGAGGTTTTTCCGACAGGCGAAATATCGCTAGAGTTACTATCGTGAGGTCCGTTTGACATTTGCGTCATGTTTGTGATTGGTTAATTAAATAACTAAACGAGCCACGTTGCTAAAAACAGCAAGAGTGAAAGCCATTAAAAAAAAAAAAAGAGCCAATCGCAAGCAAGACTGCAGGGCTACTACGAAACTCGAAGTTCGTATCGTACCGGCCCTCGCTCTCGTATTAAATAGTATAAGTGTCAGAGGGACCGCACGACACGAACTTCGAGTTTCGAGTTTCGTAGTAGCCCTGCTGAAACGTCAAACGGACCTCGCGATACTAATGCCATCTAGCGATATTTCGCCTGTCGGAAAACCCTCATCAGGTAAGTAGTTTCCTGGGTAACCAAAAATATTCTATTTAGTCCGTTTCGAAGTCCAGTTCGATTGGTAGAAAATATTGGACACATATTTTTTCTTTTGTTTGTCAATCGAGAAAAAAATTACAAAGATGCAGCACGTCAAAGTTCGTGAGTGGGGGCCTGTGACGTCAAGCCGCGCGAAACTTTAACTGGCTATATCTTGAACACACTTCATCACAACTGAGACTTATTAGAATTTTAAACATATTATACACCGAACCGAGCCAGCTATGGCGTACAAAGCGAAATTTCGCAATGTGCTCTCGAGGTAGCTATTTCCAAATACATTACAAATATTTTATCACAGAGCGCCATCTATGCGCAAATCTGTGCGACATTTTATTTTATAACTTCGTCCGCGTGGTGATATATAGGTGCGAAATTATATAAGTTTTTTTTGCTCAATATCTTTACAAATTTATTTTCCCCAGTTTGTTTAGTTTTACATAAAATGTTTATTTATTTCTCAAAAAAAAATATTTAATTCTGGTAACTATACGGATTACATACGAATTTACGGAAGTAGGCAAGATAATTTATTTATGAAATATTTAGTTTCATTCACGACTTAGGAACACGTGGGAAAGTAAAATTTAAGTATTTACCTCACCTCAGAAAGTAAGTTTTAGCTTGATATTAGCGCAATATTTTTTTGCGATGATTTTATATAATTATTTTCTATTGAAAATTAAAGCAGGAATTTCTCAAGTCAACATGTTGAATTAATTAAATTTAAGAAGGGGGAGGGTAATTTTCTTTAAGTCATATAATTTAGTATGTACCATGATGAATGTACCTCATACTTTAGTCAATTTATTCTATGCAAAATAATAACAATAATAATGATTTAAATATTTTAAATAATTATATCGTTTTATGAAGAAGTCTTTCTTATTTAGTTGGTTCCAAATTTTCCAACTAAACACTATCAACGGAAAATCATGGACTTTGCCTAGACTTGGCCCGTTTCATAACATTCATAACATAAAATACGGAACTTGTTTTACAGGTGTTTTCTCGTAGTACAAAATCCGTGTTTCTTTCCTATCCGCTGCTATTTAAAGTCAATAAATTTAATAAACAAGCTGCTATAGAATCCTTCCGCAATAAACTTTTTTATAATAAACGTATTCAGTCAGAGATTGCAGCAAGGTTCAAGGTTCCAGGAGGTTCCATTATGTTGTATTGTCTGTTGTTCTTAAGTGTTAAAATGTTTATTAATTGAATATATTATTTTGTGACTGAAAAAAATATTGTTTTTTTTTCTTGTGACAAAGTATAAACGCCTTATTTAAAAGGTGTGTATGGTGTGTGAGAACAATTTGGTTAAATTTTACACAAACAACAAATAACCAACTGGTAAAAGAGGATTTGCATAACGCGTTTTTTAATGCGACGCGCGTTTCGGAAAGGAGCTTCGACAGCGCGTTTTTCTTTCTAAAGTACAGTTATACAACTCACGTGCCTATTGCGTTTGTAGTTTGTGTCGATACAAACGCGCGTTGACAGGCCCTAAAATATATTAAAAGTAGTGTAACTAAAGGTACCTATGCTAAAAAATAAAACTACAATATTCTATCATATTATATTCCAAAAATATAATGTTATAGGTACGTAACATTGCTTTTACATCGTATCAATGTTGTCAGGCGCAGTATTACTGCCTCTGTTTTACAAGTACAATACAATAACTTAACAGATATTATAGTTTTATGCCACCTAAGATATCCTAATTTAATCAAAAGAAAAATTTCCTTTTCGGATCCTAACTATAATTTACCTGTCCCTTAAATATTATAATTTTAACTATAATATCCATCGATCTTTTTTAAGGTTAACTCTAGTAAACCGATTGTGAAGGTTTTAATTATTTTTAGGAAATCCCAGCTATGATACAAACCAACCAAAACTTACAAAACTGGTCAATTATAGTTAGGGTACCGCATCATTTATTAAAGTTATAATACACTTGCTCAATAATAGCACGTCAAAAAGCATACTTGTATATTAAATGACGAGCACAAAAAAGCATGGTCATGAATACTAGCAGGTCCTTTATGCGCAAAGACGTAGGAAGCTTCACGCTATTTTTGAGCAAGTATATCTATACGTAAACGCACGCTGTATACAATAACGTAACTTTATTAACCTTAAACGCTTTTGCAGGTACAAAAAAAGCAACAGGTCTCAAAACATCCCAACAATGACAAATCTATGACTAAGATAATAATTTAAATAAACATATTGGATAGGCACGCTTTGTGTTATTGGATAATGAATAATTATCTGTGCAATAAAAGGTGGTTACAGAAGTCTCGTGTCAACTGGTCAGGTATAACATGTGCTAATATAATTTTGACTAGTAAGCACCAATTGCCCTAATGCATATTTCAATGTCTTATTATATTTACACCTTACAAGAGTGTGGCTAATAAAATTTAGCCAAAAACTTCTATTGATGATACATAGTTACGTGCTACTTATATTATTTTACATAATGTAAAGAAACTTTTGAGCGTAATCGAAACTTAGAATACACAAAACGAAAACAGAACGAAATTATTAAATACCTACATTAAACCGTCACTGCCTAGGTACTCTGAAAAAAATCTTGTATCCTCAAATCAATAACGTCAACAAAAGTGACCCTTTAAAATTTAAAAGTTAAATAATGTTCGCTCGCTCAGGAAAATTGTCGGTGTTGGGGGCGAGCTTTTCTAAAAGTAGTAGCGATATTTTTCTACGGGATATTGATCGCAATAACCTTTGATCAGTCTACCCGTGATAATGATGCATGTAACTCCATCGTATCATCAAAGACAATCAGCTGTCAATATCCCGTCGAAAAAATGTGTCACAAAATGTAGTAATATATCGATTATAAAAAGATGAGTGATTGATTATTATATTATAGAGTGAATTATTTAAGAATGGATCATCGATCTCAAACTTGAATAACCAAGAACATGGT
The DNA here is from genome assembly GCF_025370935.1 of Choristoneura fumiferana. Lineage (NCBI taxonomy): Eukaryota > Metazoa > Arthropoda > Insecta > Lepidoptera > Tortricidae > Choristoneura > Choristoneura fumiferana. The sequence continues at coordinate 9,498,253 of NC_133485.1, read as the reverse complement.
TGATGGAAGTTATGCCACAATAGCGACGCGGTTCATTCGCCGGAAATGTTGTGTAATTATATAATAAGAAGCTCGACTAGTGTGAATAAATTTTAAACTGTATTATAAACCTTGTAAATAGTGTTAACTACTTAGCATGATTTTTTGTTGGCTGTACATTGCATTATCATACCAAATTTCAAGTAATGCGACTTGCAAGATTCGAGAGTGGCAACTTTTTTTATATAGGATGAAACATTGAACGTGACTCAAAGTTAGTGTTTCATGGTCGGTTAATGCTGGACAATATAATGTGTTAATCCATTTGTTGCAAATACATATTCTGAATAGTTTTACGGTTTCCATACATTCTTTGTGATTTAAATCACAAAGTCAATGTCTGTCTGAAGCATGAAATACTAATTTTGATTCACGTTCAATGTTTCACCCTGTATTTTATATACTTAAATACGAACATCGCAAAGTTAAATAAAACAAACCAACAAACTTTCACATTTCAAATTTAGGGATTCTTCCCTAGTCACGTTTTGTGAGCATATTTATGTAATAAAAAACTATAAATAAATAAATAAATAACTTCATGGGAAAAAACTTGTCGGTCAAGAAAACGTTTAAGTTGGTTTGTAACCTCCAAGCCAAGATTTTATTGCTTCATATACGTAGGTACTTAGTATAATGTCATATTTTCATTCGAAAATTTTTAGTGTTTTGTGATGAATTAAAATGAACTTGTTTAAATTTAGCTTAACATTTAAATAATTAAAATACACATTGGTAACATTCAAGAAAATTGACAATGATACACCGGTGGTTATAAAACATGTTTTTTTGACAAAAGCGTGTGGTCTTCTGCAATTTGGTCCATCGGTCTTGCTGCACGAAAAATTGCCAAGAAAATAAATTAAGGATTATAACTGTAACAAAGACAATGCAAGAAATACAAAGTTTAGATATTTTATTAAAAACCGGAATTTCTCCATTACATTTTGGCTCCATTTTGGTCCTGGCTACATCGCAATATACTATGTACAATGTGATTTGCAACATAATATAAATAATATACCTAAGTAGTATAATCTAACACCTGGTTGGTAAGAGGCCTGAAAAAGCTTTGCCAAAACATATGAGGAATTACAAGGTAGAAAATACCCAAGAAGACGTAATGGCCGCACTTTGTAATTAGAATCAACAGCAACGCGTCTGGAGCTGCTATTGCATTTAAAGGAGTTGAGTGGACTGTAGGTTTATAAGGAAAATTTACCTTTTACGAGATGTGCCTAATAATTTGATTAGGTTAGGAGGGCAGAATGATGGGCTGGGTCCGGAGTCCTGGGTCCCTTAGGCTGGACCATTCCACTTCTTCAATACACAATTCACTGTACATGCACAATTCGTGTTGCGAGAGCTCTCGATTACCAGAATAATGTCAATTTTCACTAATTTTGGCGAAGCGACGCCGGCGGCGATGGCACGCGCAGCGAAGGATATTTGCGACTGTCTGTTGTCAAAGCGCCATCTTCCTTCGTCTTCCCGATCCAAAGGATTTCGGCCACTTCCGATTGAGGGCGTAGATAGTCATCTCTTTCGCGCGTATACGCTGAGGTTGTGAGGGAATGGGATAGGAGAAGGAAACAGCTCGTGCATTCAATTTTTAGAAATAAGGGAAACAGTTTTGACTTAATGTTTTTCGCGCGGGCGGCGCGCGGGAATTTTAATCTTAGCAGCGCTCGTTAGATGGCGTTGCTCAACATACGTACATTAAAAAATATTAAAAAATGAAACTGGCGTCAACAGCGTCCTTAGTACGTGTAATTCCTGCTAATCCACGTCTCTAAGAGCGTCAATTAAAAAAGTAAACTAGTCAGTTTAATATCACTATACATGATATAATTTTGATTGCTATTAATACAAATAATATAATAAAGGTACATGCTAACTAGTATTACATTAATATCAAACGTTAGAAGCCCACATCAGCTAAGGGGGGTCCATACTTGTATCATTTTAGCATATCGTACGGTCAGCCAAATGGTAAACGACACGAAAGTACAACCCTAAATCATATTACTTTCTCGCTCACATTTGTCTTCAACGAACGAGAGAGAATATGATTTTATGTACTACTTCGGTGCCGTCTACTATAAGTTGTAAACTTCCTATCCTATATAATTAATATAGCTAAAGTCGAACTTTAGCTTACCTTAGCGATAGCCTTACCGATATTATTGTTTCCTGACATGCAAACGATAAATCAATTAGGGTGGTGGACCACAAATTTGGCTGATGGTACCTATGTATCTCGTAACCCTACTGGTCATGTTGGACGCGAATACATACGCGATAATGCAACACTGATCTGATTTAAGCATTCCAACAAACTAACGATCACTCTACTCGGTGCTACGCGACGGAGATACGATACGCTAAAATAATACAAATGTGGAATCACCCTAATACGTCGCAAGTGTTGTATGTAAACATTGTTACTCTTCAAATAGATTTTGATGAGAAATTCTGAAACTGGGTTACCCTATTAAAGAATGCTGACTAAACTTATACACTTCGGCAATTTTCGTTTTCAAATCAGTGTTAAACAAATTCATGCCCGACGATACCAAGGAGCGTCCCAAAATAAAATAATACGCGAATCTAAAAAAACTTTTGGGGGTTGTTGTTACTAATAAACCATCCACAGGATGCGAGTCGGATTATCTCGTGTGCTCGAGCGTTAAGAAACCCCCCAAGCACAGGGCCTTAAGGGGTTGGGGTAGCGTTTGGGCCGGTACATTCTGGGCAACAACCACAGAGGCGAATAATAAGGGTGTTTGGGCCCCGTTGATATAAATCGCACAATTGTTGCATAAGCGTAAGCTATCGGAAGGTCGCGAGTGACCGAAGTAACTGTATATAGTTTATTAAGTCTTTATTAGGCAAGAAATATTGCATTGCTGGAGGAAACACGAAGATTGACGAAAACGCATAACTTTAGTCAGATTCAAAGTTTAGTGAGAGTTCAAGCACAAATATTGGGTTTACCATTATAAGCCCCCTTTCCTTCTAAGATCTTTGCCTTACAATTGTTTTGATTTCAACTTAAAAGCGACACCACACTCCTGCTGCAATATAGATGTTGCGTGTAGACCTGTCAACAATGACAACCAACATTATTAGTAGAGGTAGACTTTACAAAAAAGTTTTTATTTTACATCTTTACATTACTGCAGAGGCCGAGAAATAAGGGATTACCGGATTTGCCGGCCAAGTAGTTATAGATGGCCGAGTGTTAACGAAGCCACAATCCCTGTTCGCGTTCGAGACTAGTATAGTGCTTTTCTCAAATAAATTTAAGGAAATAATGCCACACACTTATTTTAATTAAAAACCACTCGTTTTAGATGTAAATCGTATATAATAGTTTTTTTTTCTATTCCCGCCAAAATACTCTTTTTTTCACCTTTGTTTTTGTAAGTTAATGTTTTTGCCACCAAATCACGAGATGATTTTATTTATTAAACTCACCTATCCAACACCAAACTTCTCAACATGTGGCGCTACAATGGGCAGTTGTGCGGCGTGCATCAGCCTCTTATGGGCATCGGTGCCCGTGAGCGCGGCCACAGTGACTCCGGCCTGGTAAGCGGCTGGTAATTTGATGTACCGGGTTCGGATCCCTTGCGAAGACCAACCCGTGGCGCGCCATTCTCGAATCGCGTTTACAACCTGACCTGTAATATTTTAGCACGGCTTAATAACGTGTAACTCAATCTAGGACTGTTTATTACGTAAAATATTGTGGTGAAGTTCTTCACCACAGCTTCAGCATTCATCTTGTAAGAGAAAAGCAACATACTTTATCAAAAATTTAATTTAGGGATATTTTACTTTATGAACCACTCACCTAAAACATTAAACGTGTTGAATCTTCTATCCGGCACAGCCATGAGCGGCGTCAGATCAGTTTCTGGCGTGAATCTGACGAGCACGTCCTTAGTTCTGACGAGCAGCACTGACGGCGACGTCAGCTTCGGCCAGAGCGCGCATTCCCGTATACACTCCACGGGGTTGCTGAGGAATATGCCGCGGGGGGACACGCCGAATACCATTTGGTGGTGCCACGCGTCCGGCATGTCGCCTTCGCAGCCGACTTGCAAGTTCATTGTCAAAATTGGAACGGCGCCTGGAAAGTTTTTATTTTATTTATCAAGGAAATTGAATCACATGCCAGGGTGGAACCTTTTCATTATTCAATATCGCTATGATTTCTTTGGCCAATTTATGAGATGTCAATATCACATTAGTAGCACAAATAGGTTCCACTTCCACCCTGGTATTTGATTCTGTTTCCTTGGCCGTACCCTGCTACTATATCTTCTAATAATATAAAATTCACATTGTTTCTGACCACTCCTGACTGTTTCTGACTCCTCTTTTTCTGTAGGTATATTCGATAGGTCTGAGAATAGGACTATTTTTCATACTCTACGCGGAAGGAGGCGCGGGCAACAACTAGTCAGTTTTATATATTTTTATATATTATTTATGATTGTTGTTCTCGAATGGAGACCGCGGATCGATTGGTAGGACGTCCACCAACGAGATGGACGGATGACCTGGTTAAAGTCGCGGGTTCACGGTGGATGCAAGCCGCTTCCAACTGAGGCAACTGGAGGTCTATGTGGACGTCCTATGGCTGCTATGATGATGATGATAACGATATATTGTTGAATTGTGGCACTATCGGGATAAAAAGTAGCCTATGCTTTATTCCAGAAGTTCAGCTATCTACGCGTCAAATTTCATCCAAATCCGTCCAGCCGCTTAAACGTCAAGAAGTAACAAACATACACACAAATATATTCACAAACTTTCGCATTTATAGCCTTTTTATAGCGGCAACACTTCTTATTGTTATTTTTCCTAACGTGTTTAATGTGTGTCACTGCTGTTATAAATAAATTATTTTCTTTCTTTCTTTCATTTATAATATTAAGTAGGAAGGATAATGATTACTAACCAACTGATATCCAATCGGCCAGCCAATGAGACAAAGACACAGCTCGTTCGGGATACATCGGAAAGAACCGAGCGGCAACGAGACCCTCGGATGCTTTCTGGATCCCGTTCACGAGGTCTGCGGCTGTACAGCCCGCTACAGCGCGCGATAATAAATACCTGCGGACAAATTTCTAGTTCAGGCTGTTTCCACCAGAGATGTGCGAAGATGTGTTGCGAGGAATGTGTGAGAATGGCCACGCTCCACCCCGCACCGATTCGAATTACCCCACCCCTCAAGCGCAGATTGCAAACCGCAGGAAAGTAGTAGGGTGCGCAACGCGATGTATGTCGGCCGCACGGCACTAAGTTTGGGAGCAGTTATTTTGCGAAATGATAAAGGTACCTACCCTACCTACTTCCTTTATAAATAAATAATGATTTCTGAAATTATTACGATTAATACATGAAATATTAATAATTCGTTTAAGTTTGTAGTCTTCATATCTATTGTACCTAATTGAAAATAATAATGCTTAAATACACAGGCAGACACATTTTAAGTAGGTTTAATTATATAGGTAAGATTAACGATTACATTTATTTGCACATATCTAAGCCATACCTACATATAAGTACCTTTAAATGTCATTGGTACTACTTAATAGTACTAGGGTTTTGCGATAGTCAGCCCTGTGTATCTTACGCACACATTGACGCGTGTACTCTCATGCTCGTAAAGTTCATATTTATGCTGGATCAAGGCGACATAAAACGACTTTTTATGCTCTAGTGCATAAAGAAAAATCTTCGTCTAAGACCAAGGCAATCAGGTGTAAACAGCCACAAACAAAGAAGTTTCTACATATTTTTTAAATAATTCTTAATTTATATAAAACTAAAAATCAATCAAATCAATCAAAATAGATCATAAAACCAAAAAAATATAATTGTAATAGTAATGCGTACAATAAAAGGTACATAGTAAATGAATAATTGTTTCCAATGTTGCTATTTCATTTCCTCGCCATCGAAGTGAAAAGCAGTGTAAAACTCGAGCATTAAACCCATTTTTCCCTCGACGTGTCTATCAACCCTCGCCGTACCGGCTCGAGTGGCTATATGAACGTCTTGGCTAAAATGGCTCGTTTTATGCTCTTGTTGTACAATCTACTATTGTTCTTAGTGTGTTTAGTGTGTTTATCACTTTTAGCTGTAAAACGATCGTTACAAATATTATTCAGATGAAACATTTACCTGGGTATTGGGGCATTGTTTGCCCTTTGCCTTGTACCGACAGCTGTGTTTATTTTTTCTATGTTTACTGGCACACCTAATGCAATCTGAAAAAGAAAATTTGTAATGAAGCAAAATTAGATAACACATTAACGTGTCGTTGAAGCTTATAAAAAGAGATTTAACAAAAAATTGAGTGAGATTCGTGTCACTCGACTATTAGAACAGTGGGCGGGCACATTGCTCGCAGGACTGATGGCCGATGGGGTCAGAAGGTTCTCGAATGGCGTCCGCGGACCGGGAGACGAGCTGTCTGTAGGCCTCCAACAAGATGGAGCGACGACTTGGTTAAGATCGCGGGATCGCGGTGGATGCGGAAAGCACAAGACCGGTCTGAGTGGAGAGCCTTGGGGGAGGCCTATGTCCAGCAGTAGACGTCTTTCGGCTGACATTATGATGATGATGATGAGATCAATTGGTGTCAAGTGTGCCGTGATATTTATTATTGGCTCAGCGCTACCTAGCGTCCGCAACTTTGTTGACTCTGAGGCTCTGACGTTTTGAAATTTCATCGCGACATTGTGACAAAAATCAAACCTATTACGTATTAATTTATAATACAAAATTACCGTGATACCGTGATTAGGGTGGACAAAAGGTCGTGAACTCATTTTGTATGACAGATGACCGAGCCTACACTATTTCTACTTTTGGCCACTTTGAGCGCTGCGATAGATTTCATTACCCCCACCTAGTACTTCGCACCCAGCGAATTACATATTATAATACTCCCAGACTCCTGTTCCTAAAAATACGCTGTGTTACTTGTACTATTACTTATTCTGTGGCTGTGTGCACACGCCCTAAACTTTTACAGAGTAGTGCGAAATTGCTTACAGTTTTCGAAAAATTATCCACCTCAAGGGAAAAATAAGGAAAAATAAGTGTAAAATAAGGAATACACAGGATAGCCGGTTATTGAATACACGCAGCGCCGGCCCTGAGGTAGAGCAAGAGGAGCGGTTGCTCTAAAGCTAGTAACACACTAACGGCGGAGGCGGAGCGGTGCGGCGCGGCGCGGACACTGCATTTATCTAAGGAAAACTTAAAATAAAAGAACTTACAAATACATTGACCACAGCTGTGGCCCCGCAAGCCGAGACGCCTATCTGCGTCACCTGGCGCTCGCAGGCCTCGTGCTCCGACCAAACCATGCTGCACGGGGGCTCCGCCACGCCCGTGCAGCCCGAGGAACCCTCGCTCGACTGTAAGCGAAAATAAAATTATCTATATCCAAGAACAACAATATTTTTATCTTGATTCTCCACTATTTAAGATGCAAGGTATAAATATTGAAGTTCATTGATATGGACCCTAGCAAAGTAACACCAGACTCAATCAACAATCTACAGTGCAGATGTAAGTAAATTCTATATAGATCAAGGAAAAACGAGGTAGTGTAGCCTCTTGGTTTTTCTAAACCTATGTCTAATATTTTTACGTCAAATGACTCTTTTCAATTGTTACTACAGGTTGATTCACAAGAGCTGGCACAAATGTATTGAACTAAATAAATATCACTTAGACATTTTTGTAGAAAAATGACAGATGCATGACATTTTCACATTTGTGTGAAGTGTATTCAAATAGGTAACACACAGATACTTCTATTCAGTCATTCAATCCATTCGTGCCAGTTCTTGTGAATCAACCTGTACAGTCACCAGCACCAATATCTGACACAACAATTGTGCATAAATATCTGATACGATTCTATTTCTAGGGCCGGAAGGATGTGTCAGATATTTTTGCATGCTCCGCTGTGGCAGATATTAATGCTGGTGACTGTACTATTAGAAAAAAATGTTGCAATGTCATGATCAAACCTATCAAGGGTTTCGGATGCTTACCGTAGAAGTGGCTTCTTGTTCTTCAGCATTCAATCTATTTTTCTCAACCATCAGCTTCTTTGCCATGGTCATGTGGAACAAGACAGCGGAGACATTGGCTGGACCTTCACCTTGGTTGATCTGATGAGCAAGTGGACCAGCCTCTTCCTCATTATATTCCTCGTTGTCTGTGAAAATTTGTAAGTTTGGGAATTAGTAATGAGATTCAGAAATTACCATCTCGAGAACACATTGAAAAATTTCACTGTGTATGCCATAGCAGACATAGCTTATGTGTAGTGTTGTGGTGATGATAGTTGGGTTTGTGTGATTTGTGTGTCTTCATACAGTGTGGAAGTGGTGGAGATGCCTGAATTCACAGTTGTTGCATAGACATAACTATCATAAGATCGCAGGTTAGGGATGTAATTGTTTTAATTTATTGATATGGATCTCCTAACGCTTGATTCAATAAATTATTTACATCCTGTAGTTAGCTCATTTTACTTAAAGGGAACACGTGCGTGCGTGCGTGCGTGCGAAAATATATATATTATCAAAATAGGATCTTAACCTTTTTCATGACACATGAAATGAAAATTGAAAAATAAAGCAAATGTAAACAGCTGAAAGTAGAATGATTTAATTTATACATATTCATGATGGCAGACAACTAGTTTAAAATTGTTTAAGAAAACCCAGTAAGTACCTAAATAAATTGTGTTTGTTGATTATTATCATAGGTTAATGACATTGCAATGGACTTAATTGAGAAATCATTAAGACTTGAGTATATTTGTAATTAAAATGACTATGTCAACTGTTAATTAGAAGCCATATTACAAAGAACTACACATTTATTTGCTTCTCGCACCCATGAGGCTGACATGATCACCTGGAGTCTTTGAAGCCTCAACAAAAATAAGAAAAGGAAAAAAGAAATCTTTCTTCTCTGCTACAAAAAGCAAGCAAGTAGCAGACAGCAAAGTAAAATAGTGTAGTTAATTGATATGTACCTCGGTAATGAATAGTCAATCACAAAAGCTGTTACGAGGAATGGAAAAAATACTTACGGTGCAACATTTCCCTCTGAGAAATCAAGTCTCCGTTAGACAGATGCAGACTGACCGGTTGTATGCTTGGCCCTCTTGCCATCGTCCTACGAACTCTAAGCTGTTCCCCTTTCGCATTCACATGTGTAATGTAAGGCCCAAAAGTATAATTATTTCCAGAATCTTCTTTCACATGTTGTGTTACGCTTCGGCTAGTAGAAGGCATGTTGAAGGCATTTGAAGGCTCGGGGCAGCGGGATGTTGAACTAACAGGCCTACTAGGTTCCACATTTCTAGGAGGAGCAATTTCAGGTGTTGGTTCTCTGAGGACCGGTTCTTTTTCTTCAGGCAAATTGAGGGCCACATCTAAATCAGCATCTGGTGTTGATTCATCACCTGTATCAACTTCACAGGATGGTCCCGGATCAAAGTCCATTTCTAAAAAGTCCATATCAGGGCTTGAAGCCCTAGAACCATGTTCTCGTGCATTCGCTGCCACTGGCTGTTGATAGATGGGTGGTATAGGCAAATGCCTGTCCAAAGGAAGTCCCATGTCAAGACTGAAGAATGAACTCGGTAAATCTGCCAGATGCTCTCCACCTCTGTAAGTGTAAATACAGCCATCTTCCGAACCCAATGAGTAGTCATCATTGTCAGTGTCACTTGAGCTAACATCTGCATCTAAGTTTGGCCTGTTCAACTTTAAACTGGAAGGCCTCTTTCGGTTTTCCCTCGAGTTTATGTTGTCATTGAAGTTATCACAAATCCTACTTGTACTTGTGGATGGGAAGTTTAAATTGTAGTTGTTTCCAGCTTTCTCTTGACATACCTTGTGCCTCTGGCAGGTCTGCAGGTCCGGCGCGCCCGCGATGCCATTGTCGCGCGTGCCACAGTCAGCCTTGCTGCAACTCGCAGTTTCAAGGTAACTGTTATTTACTCTGACAATAGATGGTTGATTTGCAATATTTATATTTTTATTGGAACTCGCCTCACCACTGCTAGCGAGTTTACTAGATGGTCCAGCCTCCACACTCGATGAACAGTTGGAATACCTCGCCTGGGAATCATTGGAAGTTACGTAGTTGGTGTCTCCCGCATCCGACGTACAGAACACATTCTCAACATTCTCGTTCAAACCTCGTTGTTTGGGCACTCCTTTGAAATTCTTACTATTGTCACTATCACAGTTCAGTTTAAAAGGATTTCTTATGCATGCTCCGTCTTCCAGGGACTCCATGTCTACGATGTGACGAAATTCGTCGGCATTGTAAACATTAATTAACTTTAAGGTTACCAACAGAAAGTTGGCCTAAGAACAAAACCATGTGAACACTAAGTTGATGTAATGTAGAATAATTTCATAACAGTGATTAATTATTTAAATACCACAAGGGAAGCGTGAGAAGTATTTAGCTTTTGATTAATAACAAAACCCAACCAAAGTGACATTTAATTCAACAGACAGGACAGACTCGCCTTCAAAATAGTGCTGCTACAAAAAGATAAAAAGAATGAATGAACGCGTAGTCGATTTAATGTGGGAGTTCGATCGAGTGGAGTTCGATTTCAATTTAGTTGAATTCATGTGGAATTCATATGCTGCTTGTGGTTATAGTTGGAGAAAAACGCCTCAAATTTCATTCACTCATTTCACTCTTTCGTTCAATTATTCTGTCAAGTCAGTCAGTCAGTTTTCAGTTTTTCCACAATGACAAGTTACTTCAACCAGCTGTGAAATATCTTAAAATTGCGTCTCATTTATCAACAATTGTGCTAAAAACCACGGTCTGCTTTTTTAGTGTTCATAAATAATTAAGATCTGAATAACAGTAGCTAAAAATGGCATACGCTTACTTGTTTAAATACATCATCATTGGCGACACAGGTATTGATTTTATTTCCTGATATTCCATCTATTCTATTTTTTTGTTTAAGGCGCATAATCATGAATGCAAATATGTTAGTGGCGAAACGCGGTTCTCTTGGTCGTGAGAGTACATTTAGTGAATGAATATATTATTTTCAGTGAGAGGGGTTCCTGTATGATTGTTATCTACCTATATTACCTCTAGTCTTCCGCCCACGCTCGTTTCAGCGCGTTAATATTCAGCTGCGTATCTCTCAGTGCGTTGTGACTGATAATCATGGGGTAAACACGTTATTAGTGGCAGCAAAGCAGGGATGATGCTATGTGTCAAGGACTTTCTTTGTTTGTTATTCTGCTGAGTGTTTAGAACGCGTAACATTACTTTAATTATGTAACGTAAATAAACGAAAGTGATGTATTTCATTACCAGTGTGTAAGCTGAATGCATGTGTAAATTAACACTTGAGAGTAAAAGTAGAAAGTGAAACTAATTTGTGAATATAAGGTTAGGTGCATTGTTCAGAAATTTTGACACCAACACAAAAGATTTCCGTCACTATGCTTCAGTGCAGTGAAGAAGTAATTTACTGTGACTCACTTAACACCTGTGTGCTCTTTAACTGAGACCAATAAACATCAAACATAATTTTTATTGTATCTACTGGTAATTTTAATATTCGAGAAATATTCACAATAGATAACATACCTGAACTAATTAAGAAGCATAACTTTCTGTGTTGTTTATTGGTCTGACACCATGCAGTGGTGTTATTTATGCGTGACCGATCGGAATATGACCATTTACGGAACCAATTTATTAAATCTCAATTTACCAGCTAAAGCTCATAGTAATATAGAGTAGGCCTCAGTAGTGTGAAGTGAACATTTTTGTTAGGCAACGGAGAGTGAGGTACCTACTTGTGAGTCAGAAATGTCTTCTGATGTAACACCTCACAGTCATTGTATGTGTGTAAGATTTGTGAATCAAGATTTTGAAGAAAGAAAGTAAATACATTTATTCTAAACGAGACAACCATTATTATCACATATACAACACAAAGGATAGTGTCATTGCGGTTGCGAATTGGACACTGGCTAAGCATAATGCTGAAGCACTAAAACACCCTAGAACTGATTATCAGCCAGCACCAGTGCCACACTACTGTTAGAAATGTACCAACCCTCCACTATACATTTATCTTCTCTCATATCTACAATCAGGTGTAGGCAAGTCATGCCTGTTGCTCCAGTTCACGGATAAGCGATTCCAGCCAGTGCATGACCTGACCATCGGGGTAGAGTTTGGTGCGCGCATGATCACTATCGACGGGAAGCAGATCAAACTGCAGATCTGGGATACTGCTGGACAGGAGGCCTTCAGGTAGCTAATAAATTTTTCTTGTTAAAAATAACTTACTATGTGTATTTTTCATGAAATAATTGAGATGCACTATAGATATTTTTTTATTAAAATCTGATATTTAAATTCTTTTGTATTAACTTGTAACATAGTAATTTAATAATTTAATTTGTAAAAACACATTGGAAATACTCATATACATTTCGGACTTTACGATAAATGACAACTGTTTAAGGCCGGGTGCGCATCATGTGATTAAAGTTCTATCTTTGTCACTCTTTGCTATTATAAGCAGGACAGCAACATTTCAAACTGTCAATTTGCTTAAGAGTGTAGACCTGCTTTATAACTGCCTAATGAGGGTCATTACTTAAATTTTGTTTATTTAATTCTGTTAATCACATTTTTGGAATCTGATTTCTGAAAACGCTTCACAAAGCCTATTTCTCCAAATGGTTTTCGATTTATTATATGTTGTCAAAAATTGGGACATCCCAATTGTATCAATCTCACTAATATTTATAAATGCAAAAGTTTGGTTGGATGGATGTTTGTTACTCTTTCACACAAAAACTACGGAACGGATTTGCATGAAATTTGGCATCGTCCCTGGATTAACATATATATAGGTTACTTTTTATCCCAAAATAATGTATGGTTCCTGTGGGATCAAAAAAGTTTAAACTACATACTAATTCTGCGAGAGTGAAGCTGCGGGCAAAATGCTAATTCTAGAAGCATGTCAACAATTGCTTGGAAAAATAAAGGATCTCATTTTTTTCTTGCTAGCTTGAAAATATGATGGTTTTTGTTTGTAAATAAAAAAAATATAGTTTTACAGAAATTTATGCATAGGCCCTTTATATGCAGAAAGAAAATGCTTTGTCTACTAAGATTTAAGTAATAAAAAGACAAAGAAGTCGTATTGTCTTGTGATAACAATAGAGCAATGTATTAGATTAGGATGCTCAGGTTGATTCTGTGAAGAGAACAATTGAAAACACTACTTATTTATACAAAATAGATAATAGTTTATTGGCATGACACAGAATCAGAATCTTTTGTTTATGTTCATTAAATTAATCTTTTATTACCTACTTTCTGCATCAGTTCAAATCAAATAATAATACATTGTGACCTTGTTCATAACCTAGATAATTGTTCATGCTTTACTCAATTTCAGGCTTAAGGTCATCACATTTTTTGTTTATTTAACTTTTTAGAGCCACTAAAGTAATTGCATTTGATTGGTTATATTGCAATATAATTAATGGCTCTAGTCCTAAAATAAACTGTTATTAGCTTCAATCTGTGGTGCCCTTATTAAAAGACAGTGAAGTTTAATGTCACTCAATTGATATTTAGATATATTATAACATAGCAGCATTAATACATATTTTGGAATTTTTTATAGTCACTTCTACTGTTCTCTGCCTCTTCCCAACTCACGTTTCCCAAATTTTTAATTTCCATTCCAGCCTATATACGTCCCGCTGCTGGGCACAGGCCTCCTCTCAGAACAAGAGGGCTTGGGCCATAGTTCCCACGCGGGCCCAGTGCGAATTGGGAACTTCACACGCACCATTGAATTGCTTCGCAGATTTATGCAGGTTTCCTCACGATGTTTTCCTTGACCGCAAAGCTCGTGGTAAATTTCAAATGTAATTCTGCACATGAATTTCGAAAAACTCAAGAGGTACGAGCCAGGGTTTGAAACCACGATCCTCTGCTTGAGAGGCGATAGGTCAAACCACTAGGCCACTACGGCACATTTATATTTTTATAAATGGAAAACTATACTTAAACTACATTTTTCGGAACTTATGTTAAACAAACCTAACGTGAACTACTTGTCTTCTATAAAAACATAAGAAAACAAAACATACTGGGTAAAATTTTTGGTTTGGGAGAAAATTGAGTTGAAATTGAGACCCATACTTCTACACTACATCAATGCTATTTTCGATAGCAGCGTCCATTCCCCACCCTAATTCAAACTTTACGATATAAATACCTTATCTATGTCTAAACTAGTTACAAATCTTAGAAAACTAGCAGTAGTGTAGTTAGTGGCTCAACAAACTAACTGGGAACAATAGAGTGCCAGTTTTGATCTATCCTGCAAGTTTTCGACATTCAAAGAGCTAAGTTCCTCAACTACGTCCTTCCATCGGTAACTAATTACACCATTATTCCCAGGTCGATCACTCGCTCGTACTATAGAGGGGCAGCGGGGGCGCTGTTGGTGTACGATATAACTCGACGTGACACTTTCAACCACCTCACCACGTGGCTGGAAGACGCGCGTCAGCATTCCAACTCTAACATGGTCATTATGTTGATCGGGAACAAGAGGTGAGAGATTCTGTTGTGTTGTTTACTATATGTACAAAAGCAATGGACAGGAAACAGTAGGCTATTTTGAAGTATTTTGACATCACCAGTCAATTTGCATATTTTTTATGAGCTGTCACACGATTCTCCCGTTAATTTTGTATGTTAATACTAAACTATGACGTCACTTGTCAACATTTTAGGGTTCCATGCTTCAGTCGGCAAAAACGGAACCCTTGTAGGACTGGTGTCCGTGCGTTAATGTCTATTAGAGTTGTAGTAGAGGTATCAAGCTGAGATTTATGTCAATATAAGTACAGGTCTTCTTCTGCTACTCCATTGTCTTAGAAACTTGGGTATGAAGGTCTCTACATGTCAGTCTATATGTCACCCTCAGTGCGCGAGTCAGACTCGCATTTGGCCGGTTTCTTTTTGTCAATTAATCTGTAAACGTTATCATCACCAGTGACTTGGAATCAAGGCGCGAAGTGAAGAAAGAGGAAGGTGAGGCGTTCGCGCGCGAGCACGGGCTCGTTTTCATGGAAACTTCAGCCAAGACAGCTGCTAATGTCGAGGAGGCTTTCATTAACACCGCCAAGGAGATATACGAAAAAATACAGGAGGGTGTGTTCGATATCAATAATGAAGTGAGTACAAACCAACAAACAAGTTAATGACAGCTTTAGTACTCGGCGACTAGTTCTTCGGCGAATTTCCGGCACATTCATAATTACTTTTTGTCAAACGGTATAAAGAAAGAGAGAAGACATTTATTCACATTCACAAAGACACACAATAAAATCAAAACAAAAAAAAAACAATAAACAGCAAACACGAATAAAACAAAAAAGAAACAAGATGAGGGTAGAACGAGAGCGAAAAGATCACGTGGCGGCCGTGAGCTAGAACGATATGACCTCTGATCAATTCAGTGAGATATGGGATTGGGAACTTCACAAAATGAAAATTAAAATGCAGATAAGTTGAGATATTTCTCGTTTTGACTTGGCCTTGCCTTTCTTCGCTTGGCCAGCCACCACTAAAAATTTAGATGAGGAAATTGTATGTGCCTTGCTATCATTATTATTTCTTAACAAACGGATCAATTTGTAACTAATGATGATTCGTTAAATTAGAATGAACACACGACGACAGACTTATCTAGAAATATGATGACTAATATTTTGTGGTAGGTATTGTATGCATACTATGCGACAAACTGTGAAGATAAATGTAATTTTAATGATGAAATTAGAATTTAGTGTGACAACGTTTGCCTTCTATACTAAGCTTCTATACAATTTGGGTAGGAGATTGTGCCTAACGGTCCATCACTATGAGTCAGAAAGCGTACAATATCGTAGTTGTTTTTTAGGGTTCCGGAGCCAAAATGTCAAAAACGGAACCCTTATAGTTTCGCCATGTCTCTGTCTGTCCGTCCGCGGCTTTGCTCAGGGACTATCAATCAATGCTAGACAGCTGTAATTTTGCACGAATATATATGAACACTATGCCAACAATTATAGGGTACCTCCTATAGACGTAAAGTGGGGGTGATTTTTTTTTCTCATCCAACCCTATAGTGTGGGGTATCGATGGATAGGTCTTTTAAAACCATTACGGGTTTGCTCAGACGATTTTTCGATTAAGTGATTTAGCCAGGATGGTAGTAAGTTTGCTTGAGATTAGTAGTTCATGAGTAAATAGCAGCCTAAGGTATAAAATAATAATAATAAATATACCTAAACTTGGAAGATTCCGTATCAAATACGAAATCCTCAGAAAAATATTACTTATTTTTTTCGTAATGGCTACGGAACCCTATTTTGGGCGTGTCCGACACGCTCTTGGCCGGTTTTTTTTTTAATTTCCATTAATTTCTGGTTGTGAACTATTCTGCCGTCATACGCGTCAACTATTTTGGTGAGAACAAATATGACTTAGGGCGGTAAAACTGGGAGGCAAGAGGCGATTGCTCATAACATATAACAAAAACACAAATAGCCTGTTAATTGTTTAACATTTACTATACTATGTCCTCATTATTGTTTTGAAAAAGATTACTTAATTAACTATTGAGTAACATTCAAATTTAGAAAACTCATATTTTATAATCTAAGAATTATTTACCTTTTAAAAGCTATCGCGGGTGCAACATGAGCTGTAATCGACCCTTAATTCCTCAAATTCAAAAATGAGCTTTCGGTTTAAATGAGTTGGTTTTGTTTTTAATTTCATTACCTAATTTTTGTACCTATTAGCATCAAAAAAAGACCAGAGGCCGTATTGTCTAACGCGCTGATGTTCGCGATCGCGTCGAATTCACTATCTCCTTCTTTCTACCCTCGTCTCATACTGTGTGAGAGAAAGAAGTGGTGGAAAAAATTGTGATTCCACGTGTGTTAATTAGACAGTAAGACCTCTGATACTGTGATTCAAAAATCGATATTGAACATAGCGGGATCTACCTGAAGTGTTTTAACGGGGGCTATGTCGTGTTCCAGGCGAACGGTATCAAGATCGGACCGCAGCACTCAACGGCGGCGGGCGCGGGCGGCGCGGGGGGCGCCGGCGCGGGCGGCGCGGCGGGCGGCGGCTGCTGTTAGGTGCTGGCCTGCACACACTGAGGAGCGAGCTGACACCGCATCACGAGGTCACTATACACTTTATTCGCCAGCGGCTAGCTAGGTCAAGCCAAAGAGAAGATCAATGTATTATAAGGCTCCAAATGGTTCGGGTAAAATTACACTCGATGCTGCTTGCCAGTTCTGTTAGCTTGAACTTGGCTTCGCGTGTCTAATTAAGCTCAAAGCATTGGCAGGGAGGTGTACAAAATGGCGATTACTTCAAATATATTATGAATTTATGATGATGGCGTAGCTAGGTAACCCAGGACCTCGGTCCAAAAATACAATGTACAGCCGCCATCAGATATATCGTAGCGGGCGATGTACTCAGTATTACGGAGCAGCATTACATTTCAAAAAATTCGTTACACTTGATAAGGTTAATAATGTCAGAACATGTAATTTGTCATAAATATAACAGCAGCGACTTACTAAAATGATCGCTCTTAAGCGATAAGGCCGCCTATTGCTTACCTTGTAATTTTTCTCT
Source organism: Choristoneura fumiferana (assembly GCF_025370935.1). Lineage (NCBI taxonomy): Eukaryota > Metazoa > Arthropoda > Insecta > Lepidoptera > Tortricidae > Choristoneura > Choristoneura fumiferana. The sequence continues at coordinate 9,480,406 of NC_133485.1, read as the reverse complement.
CTGTTTACCTGTTTCTGTATCGCTTACTATTTGTACTATTTGTGGTGTACAGTAGTAGTGTATTGTATTGTAAAAATTCGCTGCTCTTAGATACATACGCTCGAGAAACAATAACTCTACTTCAGATAGTCACGAACTTTCGCATTTGGGTGGATCAATCTGGGGGCACGGTAGTGCCCCCGCCAAGTCGAGCGCGAAGCAACCACTGCCTTACCATCCTTTACTGGAACCATTTCGCCGCATTTTCAGGCCCCTATTTGAGAACCTCTGGATAAGACCAGAACGCAGAAATTTTCGTCATCCAGTAAGCTATAATCACATACTTACAAAATTTCAAGTCTGTAGGTCATTTAGTTCCGAAGTTAAGCGAAAGCAAAGTTTCGCATTTATGACACTCACTCACTCATTCACTCATGATCATCAAAATAGAACTAGTACTTCCTATAAACTCAGAGAGCTGAAATTTGGTACAGAGTTAGAGGGTTTAATGGCCACATAAAGGGAAAACTATAAAAACTAGGATAATCGAAGATCTGGAGTAAATGGTGACCCTGATTAGAAAACAGAAGAGTTCAACCAAACTATTAGAGATCGACATACCGCCTTTACAAAAAATATTCAACTTGGTGGGCCGCTTCATTCGAAAATAAGTAATAAGCCCATGTTTCTACAAAAAGAAGTGAAATCCCACCAAAAACATTCTGTAAAAAACTAGCCAAGCCTCGATGGAGCTGCTTGTTTATCTCTAAAAAGTAATGAAATCTAGACAAAGTCGTGCCAAGTCTAAGGTTTCTTACTGCGATTTCTTTATATTGTCCGCGTATTGAGTCTCAACATTTACTGGATAAGACTTAAGCCAAAATTTAAAAAAAAGACAACATTCTTTATACGTGAGTGGGTACAAGTCAACGGCCAAGTCACACAACATTAACTATAATAATAAAGAAATCGCAGTAAGGAACCTTAGACTTGGCACAACTTTGTCTAGATTTCTTGTTGTTATTCTGTCCCGTCAGTGAGAGGACAAAAGTAGTATAGTTTGATAGAAGAAATGTATCACATTATACTAACATGCTATTACAACAACATGCTTATTAGATGACCAATTATAGAAGGGGCTTTAAACTTCCACAAAAATGCATGTTTGGCAAATTTTAATCCTAAAGTTACTGTTTAAAGAGTGACTCAGGAGACCGTAACTATATCAACGAGTGACGAGAAAAAGTTGATCGAGCCATTTATAATATTACTAATAATATTGTAATTGCAAATTATTTTAAAATTTAAATATATTTTTTCTACCAAGATTTCTAGCGGCACATTCTTCGTAATGAGGTTTTTTTTCTTCCTATATTAAGCCTTCAGTTTTTTTTTATTTTTGACAAATACTGCAGAACCCTAAGAATGGACCAATCTATCAGTTTTAAAGATTTATACCTTTGTTTTCATCTCGTTTGCAGGAATGGCGCAGCTGTGTGCAACGAACATTGGTACGGAACATACTGCAAGACGGTTTATGTATTAGATTGATTTTAATGCTGCAAAATTGCTTGCGTCTCAAGAACACTGAATCCAATTCAATAAGTAGCATGCCTCTTGGGCACTTAGTATATATAATAGTAAAACAAACAAGTTTCTGGGTAGTGCTAAATGATAAAAATCAAAGGTTTACGTTGAAAATTTCGGGGGTGCTAACTTTCTAAATTTAACAAATAATAAATAATCGTCTTTGTAAATTTGCAATACTATTAAACCTATTCACTAGGGTTACGGATTTCGTAAATAGTTATTGGCGATACACAATGGTTGACTCGATTTATAGAAGTAATTTAGTATTGTAATAAAATAAAAGTCTCAAAATATCATGTCTACTCTAGTTCGGTAGCGGTCATTGGACTAATATTTTATAAACGAAAGCTTAAAAAAAATGCTGGCTGTATTCGAACTAGATTGTGGCTGAGTGGTCATAATACTTAGTATAAATAAGACTATAACCGAGTCAATATTGACTCGTCTCGTCTCTAAACAATTCCTCCCTTCATTTTTTCAGTATTGCGTACCCCTCTCACTAAACCCTGCTCCCTCCCAATTTAACCATCGAATAGTAATGGACCACAATATGTTTTTAAATGTTACAAGTTGTGACCACCATTTTATTGTGTACAAAAACTGTGTATATTTTATTCCTTTTTATTTGTCAAGTTTCACATTACAACACATCGCATTTATTTACTTATTTACCAAACATCTTCCAATACTAATAATAACACTAACCAAGCTCCTCTTTATGTTATGGTTTGCATACCATCTGATTTATTGTGATACTTAACACAAGTATTTTATTTTGTAAACAAAATCGTTGTCTGCTGTATAGTTTGAACATCGTTTTGGAGGTCTAATTTATTTATAGAGTGAAATAAACAAAATATTTGTCTTCAATGTTTAAGTAAGCATTTTTGTACAATAGTAAAATAAATAATCTTGTGTTAGTTATGTGTAATGTGTATAATGTATTATTTTAGAATCAAACGCGACTAAATTTTTATCATGTTCAGTTTGAACATGTTTAGTTTTGCCTTGCTTTGAATGATTGCCAAATTGGATGAATAATTTTTACTAAACAGGATATTTGATATAAAAATTTTCAACATCATCATACTTGATCATTGAGTGATAAAAGTGTAATCAAATGAAAATAACTGGCTTGCAAGGTAAGAAAGACATGAAATATTACATAATAGGTTATATTTTAAGTTTAGCACATTGTAATGATGTAATATTTTATAAGGTTACAATATGCAGAAACACATTTGTAAGGTGTAATTCATGAAAGTAAATGTTATAAAACAAATGCATGGTTTATTTATTTATTATAAAAACACTATAGCGTCCAACAAATTTTATGAAAAGCATGTTTACAAGAATTAAAATACGAAAGTTAACAATCCTGTGGCCCTAGTTTTAAACATTTTAAAATTTTCCTTCCACCATCAATTACTGCAAAAATTAATATTAAAAAAAACTGTCACTGAGACTGATGCATGACATATCTTGCCAGCGTAAATGGTAATAAATCGGTTTGAACAAAAATATTAAGTAATGAAAAAAACTGGGGTAAAAGTAATAAAATAATTTGCAATAGTTGATAAAGTGCATGTTCATTCATGTTTTAAACCTTTTTGATTTATTTTAGTCGATGATTTTTAGTATGGATACATGATCTCCATTTATGATGTTGGAAAGATTTAAATATGCAATTGAATCTGTATGAATCAGGGGCTGAACACTAGTTTAAAATAATTTAAGAACTTAAAATAATCACCTATATATTCTTATGATCATGCTTAACATACTATAGGCTTGCCTATTTTCCCCATAATACCAGGTCAAAATATAGATCAACTTTCTATCATGGATTCATTGAAAGTGATCTCATTTAGTACTGTTAACACAGAGTTCACAACTTCTGGTGTTTTCATCTTAACAATGCCGTTGCTCTTCACCTCTGCTTTTGGCATAGTTATTTTGTAGATATCCAGCACAGATACGTCGAACATTATAGTGTGCATTATTTGGCTTTGCAATGTCTGATACATTAAGCTTATAAGTTCTGATATGTTGTCAACTTCTTCTTTCAATCTGAAAAGGAGAAAACTTATCATGTTCACTTGACTGTCCCGGGTCCCCATACAAAATGATTTGATAAAGACACATGTGCGGACAACCGGATGGCCAAGTGGTTAGAGATCCTGACTACGAAACATAAAGTCCCGCGTCGATTCCCGGCTGGGGCAGATATTTGTATGAATAATACAAATGTTTGTTCTCAGGTCTTGGATGTTTACTATGTATTTATCTATATAAGTATGTTTATCCATTGCCTAGTATCCATAGTCCAAGCTTTGCTTAGTTTGGGTATAGGTAATTGGTGTCAAGTGTCCCATGATATTTATTTATTATTTATTTAATTACTGTGGGATCAGTTTGAAGTTGTGAACCCATAGTGGAAGCACGGACTCCTGAAAGAAAATTACTGGTGAGATCTATAAGGGGCCATCCATAAAGCACGTCACACGAATTTTGACCATTTATAGCCCCATCCTTTGACACCTATTTACTACAGGTGATAATCAACATTATATTGTTCCTGTGTCACAAACCGCTTGACGTAATTTATGGATGACCCCAAATTTTTTTTTGTTGGACGGACTATTTCTGTTAGCCTCAGATGGCTTTTACATCTTACCAGATAGAGGGTGAGCTGCCAGATGGGCCGCTCAGCAATTGGTGGTTTATTTTAGCATGCCCAAGGGTGCTCCTGTTGAGCCGACCTTGGACTTTGGACGCTAAAGCTAAGCGTCCAGTGCATTGGAATCGAGCCGTGCGGAGCAGAAATGCCGATCCAATGCATGCAGTACCATAGAAATCTATACAAAACAACAAATCTTTCCGCTCCATACGGCTCGATTCTGATGCAGTGGATGCTTGGCTTAAAGGAGAGCTATGCAAGCAATCGGAATTTTTATGCTACACTGTTTCGGAAAGACTACGTTTAGTCACGACTGAGAAGAAATGACAAGAAACTCAGTTAGGCTGAGGTCTCCCTATCTGTTAAAGTAGAGGGGTCGCCCACGTGTGGTTTTCTGTAGGGGACGGAGTGTTGCCCTGTAGTAAACTCTTCGGTCATTAGGTTTAATACATACCCATTCCACATGATGTGAATATCACCAACTTCAAATTTGAAGTCCAATTTGTCTTTCACATCAGCTTGAGGAGTTGTGTAAGACAGTACAAAAGCATCTGTACTGCGAAATGGTGCACTTTCCACAAAATCAAACCCAAACATGAGCAGTTGATACTGAAAAAAAATATATATGAGATCTTGTAGTAAGAAGGATGTCTCCTCTTTGGGTTAAAATTTATGAGCATGTCTTTTACTTATGAGTAGGTTGTAGTCAAGCACATATACATATTAAAGTGTGTTGTAGCAATTACAATGCTTAATTGATTACCTGTGTAAAACTGAAAGGTTTTATATTACAATCAAATATTTTCTGTAAGCAAGTCTTAACAGTGTCTCCAAGTTTTCTTTCGCCCCGCTCTAGCAAGTATGGCAAATGGACTGCCTCATCCAGGCTGCTGCTTGCTCCCCATGCCAACAGTATGCCAGTGTAAGCCACTTTGGTCTTTGTGCTGTTCGTTGTGGCAACACTGATCTATAATCATAATTTTAAATTTGAATAGTCCCATTTGCTGTTGGAATGTGCTCAGAACTCAGACTTGAGGAGAAGGGTACTTGGGGGTATGGGCCCCATGCACATTGGCCAGGTCAATTGTTGGCTCTCAGAGCCAACATCTGACAAAGCCATTTGCATTTACCAATTTTGTTATATGTCCCTTGCCTAGGGAAAATGATAGCACCCATCAGGCTGACATGATCACGCAACAGGTGTGAAGTGAGTACAATAAAATTTGATTCCATAAGTAACATAACTATGCTTTTCCAATTTTCCATGTTAATGCAGAGCAGTAATGTTTAAAGACGTACACGAAACTCAAAAGCTAACTGCTATTTAAATAATTTATTGAATCAGGCGTTACTGCTATTTAGTTTTACAGCATTTTATGATGACAATAACTTTCATATACTCACTCTAAGGGCGTCAGCGTCATCTTCAGAGTATTTGAGAGGCAGAGGATCAAACTGAACCGCGTATTGCAAGGAAGATTTTGCAGACACACTGCAGACCAGTGCTTGACGAATTTTGGACGCGTATTGTTTTAATTTCACCCTGTCGTATTGCAGATTGTTTAGTGGTGACACTTTATACAGCGTCCACTGTCCTTCGTTATATATTACTGAAAGACAAAGTACACCTTTTAATATAAAAACTATGGACAACGCATGGGATATTTATTACAATTTTAGCTTTGAATTTACGAGCAAGAGGGTCATTGATGTGTTCTGGGACAGCTTCCCATCTCCGTGAGTGCTCCACATTTAAATTGGTCATCGACATTAGTAAGCACTTTATAAAATAAAAAGTATTCTTATAAATTACACCAGATTTCGTCTCTTATTTACGTAAACACTTGCACTGCACAGCATAACGACATTTTTTTAAAAACAGACAGAGTAACAGACGAGACGGGTGAGTGACACTCCTTTCCCAGCCCGGATAATACCGACTTGGAAATACCGACCCTGTATGGTGTCCACGGGCGGCGCGGCGGCGGTGATCACTTCCTATCAGGTGACTCGCATGATCGTTTGCCAGCTATTTGATAAAAAAAACTTCAATCTTCAGGAAATGTTATATGATGAATAAAAATGCTCAAGTCGTGAACGAAAATACTCAAATCGCTTTCATTTGAATTGATAACCTTCTCCATTTTGAAATGGCTCTGTGCACGACATCAGCGCCACCTAGCGTCCGCAACTTTTATGGCGCTGATGCTCTGACGTTTTGAAATTTCATCGCGACATTGTGACAAAAATCAAACCTATAACGTATTAATCCCTACTATCCCTACTATCCCTACTAATATTATAAATGCGAAAGTAACTCTGTCTGTCTGTCTGTCTGTCTGTTACCCTTTCACGTCGAAACCACTGAACCGATTTTGATGAAATTTGGTATATAGGTAGTTTGAACCCCAAGGACCAACATAGGATACCTTTTATTCCGGTAGAGGGCGCCACCGCGCGATAACCTAGATCCGCGCAGACGTAGTCGCGGGCATAAGCTAGTATATAATACAAAATTACTGTGATACCGTGATTTGGGTGGACAAAAGGTAGTGAATTCATTTTTCGTTATGTCAGGGTTTGTTTACTTCATGTTTAGTTGTACTTTTACTGTAAAACGAAAAGATAAAGCTATCTTATTGGTTTCTTTGAATAAAAGTAAAATTATATAATTGTTCTTATATCGCTAGTAATAAATTAAATATCGTTTTCAGATCAAAATGAGTATCATTTTGAAGACCGGTTTTGTGAGTATCACTCAATATACGCTCGATTTTAATGAAAATTTGCACTTTAAAGTTGAATATTTCGCAAACACATCACTAAATCGAAAAATCGTCTGAGCAAACCCCTAATGGTTTTAAAAGACCTATCCAACGATAGCTCACACTATAGGGTTGGATGAGAAAAAAAAATCACCCCCACTTTACGTCTATGGGAGGTACCATGAAAAAATTTTTTTTTTAATTTTTAATTGTACCATTTTGTCGGCATAGTTTACCTATATATCCGTGCAAAATTACAGCTTTCTAGCATTAATAGTCCCTGAGCAAAGCCGCGGACGGACAGACAGACAGACAGACAGACAGACAGACTGACAGACAGACAGACAGACAGACAAGGCGAAACTATAAGGGTTCCGTTTTTGCCATTTTGGCTCCGGAACCCTAAAAATGGAATCATCGAGTGCTAGCGACATTTCTTCCCTATTAATTGTGTAGCATGAGTTTTTTTTTTCGTCTACTATTCCACCTCACCTCGCATTAAGTAATTTATATTGCCCTCGTGCGTTTTAAAGCCCCCGCTGGCGCTCGGGCTTCAAATTGGCACTCGGTGCAGTAATAAATAACTTTCTGCTTGGTGCAACAATATACTAATATCTACAGACTGACCAACTTATCTGTGCATCAAAAAAGTCATAAACGACCTTGGCATAAAGTGTAGTATTGCTTGGTCTGATTCACAGATAAGTTAGTCAGTCTGTGCAAGTACTTCGAAGGAAAGTCATAATTGTCATGTCACTGTCACTTGTTATGTCACATGTCATGTCATTCGCTTGTGCGATCACATCACGATTACAGACTACTCCAAACTAAAAGAAAAAGACTTAAATATATATAGGGGACTACTCAGAGAACTAACGTGCTGTGCTTGCGATTGCGATTCGTGCAAGTCAGAATAAGTGATTTTAAATAACAACTTTGTGGACTTTGACACCGAGATAATACTTATTGTGTGAACGATAGAGCACTACGTTTTACGACGCTTATTACTTTTGTTCCATTGCGGTTTCGTATTTCGTAGAGGATGGATCAGCTGCGTTTCGACGGTCGTGTAGCGGTGGTGACGGGCGCCGGGAACGGTCTCGGGAAGGAGTACGCGCTCCTGTTGGGGTCCCGGGGTGCCAAAGTAGTGGTCAATGACCTCGGAGGCGCTAGAGACGGTGCTGGCCAGTCCGCTAACTTCGCCGATGAAGTCGTCAAGCAGATCAAGGACAAAGGTTATATTGTTTACTTTTACTATGAATAACTTTCTTGATGCAACTTCGCACTGGTTGATCTCTTTGTGCAGATTGTTTACAATTATTTCCAATACATTCAAAATTATGCTTTAAAAGTATCATGAGTGTACTAATTGATATTAGTAAATATTCTGATAGTAAACATGCAATTTTTAATCTACAAACTGTAGAAATGAGTTTTTCTAATTAGAATTGAATTATTATTATTTATAATGCACAGGCAGCTTTGCCGTGTTGTGATTGTTTTGAGATGACTGGTCCGAGCTATGATGACGAATATGACTGTTTCAGTCATGTAGGTCTTGAGTTATGTGTATCTAAATGTAAAGGATCTGAGCAGCCACGCATTATTTCGGCTAAATTAGAAAACACACTTTCCAAAATAAAACCAAGATTGATTGTTCACCCTGAAAACCTCCACAAAGCAAAATTAATTGAAATTGTTAGATGCGTTTCTGAGATTCTTGAAATAAATTAATATACAAAGTTTGCTTGTTTAAAGCTCTAAAGATGTTACGAGTTCTCTATCCATGTTTATCTAATGTCTAGGACCCTTATGGGTGCAGTGTATGTTTTATGCACTGTATTTTTTCCAATAAACACATTTTTTTTAAATAGATTAGTGCACTTTTGTGGTATTACATACTGTACTATTACAAGTATGCTTAATTTAGGGGTAGATTAATTGGTAAAATTGTCCCAGAATAATGGAAATATTCATTTATATTTTTAATTTCAAAGTACATTTTATTCTTACACTGTAAAAATATGTAGTATCTGTCATTCATAACGGTTTAACTATACAACTGCCTCCCAACATGTTTGTTGTTTATGTGTGTGCTGTCACAATCAGTTTACATATGACATAATCTTAGTAGTAGTGGAGGCAACCTGCTCATTTATAAACAAGTCAAGCAACTTTTTTTACTGGTTTTGACTCTTAGTAAATACATTTCTGCAAGTTATTTACTGGTTAAAGGTGGATAGTGTGTTATTTCTCTTAACAAATAAATGATTAGGTGTTAAATTTGAGTTTGAAGCATTAGGCTGTATGTGGGTGTGTTTGTCCATTTATACCTACAGTAGATTCTATGTTGTCATAATTGGTGTGCATTCTATGTTTAAAATCCCAAACACAAACATCCCTGGGCTGGTTTGTATTCTTATTTATTTCATCTCATCACCATGTCCATGACAAACAGATATAGGTATCATATAGGTAGCTTTATGCTAAACAGTTATCAGTACTGGAAATAGCATATTTGCCCTCTGTTCTGTACCACAACACTTACAAATGCTATAATTTGGCATACATTTTATAGGGTGGAGCTTTATTCTTCTGCCGCCTCGGTGTCCTTTATATAGGACTTATTTAATTATGACATCAGTCTTTCATAAGTGACATAAAGTATCATGTTCATAAAACAAAAAAAATACTTGGGGGGCAGGAGGTTAAAGCCAGAGGGGGTCACATGTACAAATTCTAGTATTTTTTTTACAAATAAAACATTTTAACTTATTTATTGTAAAATAACATTAATCACATAACAAAATCAACAATTCTCCTCTTTTGTCACAAAGATATTAATGTTATTAAAATCAAGTTTAGAAAAATATCTACTGTTGTTCTAGTCATAGACCCAGCTCTGGGCCTGGGATCCCCCTTTTAAATTTTGCTACTCTTGCCATGTAGCTAATCTGCCACTGAATAAAGAGGTAGCCAATATTTTATTCTTCTAGAAGCAAAAAACTGCAGGATAAAGCGAGTTTCCTGTAAATCAATTTGAATGTATTTGTTTTGAACATGAAACTACCGTGAGACTCACTCATATTAAAAGATATTGTAACGGATAACTCACATATTAAACCGAGTTTAGCTCGACATGTTTCAGGCTATTTCGTAGCCCTTCTTCTCAGGAGCACGCGAACGCGAACTCGCCTTAAGACGTGAGTTATCCGTTACAATATCATTTAATATGTATTTGTTTCTTGACTTAAGTGTAACATTGCATGAATTTTGACCTCCAATGAGGGGAGGTCTAAAGACTCGTTGTAGTGTGTAAAGAAAAGAAAAACAGTGTTTGTGTTTAGTGATCAAAACTAAGTTTTAATTATTTTTAGGTGGTGTCGCCGTCGCCGACTACAACTCGGTTGTTGAAGGCGAAAAAATAATAAAAACAGCCATCGACAACTTTGGCCGAATTGATATTCTTATCAACAACGCTGGCATTCTTAGAGATAGGAGCTTCGCGAAGATATCAGACCAGGTGATTTACATCATAAAAGTTATATACTTAAAGTGATATGATATCAGGTTGAATAACTTGGTAGGTGGTATGAAATGTGGACTTTGGAATGGTGTTTGGACCTTGAAGTACTTACCTATTTAAAACTAGTTTGTGTTTTTGAATAATTAATGCAGTTACAGTAAGTACCTACTTGTGTATGAAACTGCTATTGCGAGCATTTTCGTTTTTGACATTGTCGTGTTTCTAACTGCAGCCCTTTACATTACATTACATATTATGATGTACTTAACCCCAAAATTTTCGCCATGGATCACATCTATTTTGGCATACTTTTTAATGTCCGAAACTTATTACGCATAACAGGTTTCGCATACTTAATTTATTTACGCCGAATTTTAAACTTGCCGAAATTGAGTTCGGCATAATTCTGTATAGGTACGCCGAATTTATAATATAATTTATTTTAGCATAATATTAACATGGCCGAATTTTATTATGCATAATGTTGTTTAACATATTTGTAATTTAGCCCAATTTTGATAGGCCGAAATCATGTCCAAATCTATGCCCGAAAATAAATTACCTAATTACTATTGACGACTAGAAAAATAGGTTATTTAGGTTAGAATTGTATTTGTAATGGAACGAACAGCCACCACTAAAAGAGGCACGGACAAAAAAGGGGAGGGGGGGCGAAGCATGTAAAAAAACAAACAATCATACGAATGTTTTTGAAAAAAAAAATGAATAATTTATACTTGGATAGGCGAAGCAGTAAACCCGCAATAAAGAAAACCCTGGTAACTTGATTGCTCAACTATAGGTTAGCTTAGGATAGTATTTTGTGGAAATAATAAAAGTAAATACTAGATGGAATAGGAGCTCGCCTCAGAGTCGTTAAATTCATATGAATATTTGCTTTCCAGACATAAAATTGGTGATAGCAATATTCTGAATAAAAATTTTATAAGTACCTATAATACAATCGACAAAACAGTGTTATGTGTAATATGTTTAACCTGGATAGGTTCGCTCAAAAAATCAAAATCATTTATTCAGTAAATAGGCCGCAATGGGCACTTTTACACGTCATTTTTTAAACTACCAGCGCTTTCGGAAAGACCATCATTACCAAGAAGAATGCGCCGCAAGAAACTTGGCAGAAACGTTAAGTTAGTTACCTTATGTCCCTCAGATTACAAATAGAAGCCCCGCGAAGCGGGCCTTGTTACAGTCATGGCCCCGCTTTATAAAAATACTACCACCCACTAGTTACTACTTTCCAGAGAAGTAAATTGGATTAGGTTAGTAAGCTTAGGTAATAAAAAACTTTTATTTAATAATCATAGTTAGGCATAGGTAGTTACATTAAGTATGCGAAAGTAACTTTCTGCGTAAGTAATTTTCTGCCTAAACAATATCCGGAATTCACTAATTATGCGTAAAGCCCATTCGGCTTACATTGGTTATGCGTAAGATAATTCTGCGTAAATAGTGATGCGAAAACAGTTTCGGCATAAATACTATTATGCGTAAATTAAATATGCGTAAACAAGGGGAACCGTATTTTTCGATTAACCTCTCCTGTCCTGTATCTATAACGTTCTTAATAATACACGCTTCTGATTCAGGATTGGGATCTAGTTTTCGCTGTTCACATGAAAGGCTCCTTCAAGACCACTCAGGCAGCATGGGAAATATTCAAGAAGCAAAAATACGGACGGGTCGTCATGACGAGCAGCAATGCTGGTCTCCTTGGAAACTTTGGCCAAGCTAACTACAGGTATTTTTTTTTATAGCAATGTGGAGTAGAAATTATGTGGATGAGCCGCTGTCCGATTCGCATTAGCGGTGAAACCTATCCTTTGTGTTGTTGTGCATAAATGTATTTTCTTTCTTTGTTTCTAAATATACATTTTCTTAAACACACACACAAACATCATGCCTGTATTCCCAAATGGGCTAGGCAGAGCACACGAAACGTTACCGTTTCTCGGAGTCCACTTTTAGCAATTTTAGGTTTAAAGTTTGTCAAACACGGTACAATAGTGACGGGTTGTTAACCTGTCGCCTACGGTATATACCTAACTTAACCTATATCCTTTGTCGCCTCCTCTTACGACATCCACGGAAGAAATGAAGAGGTGTAATTCTAACCCGACAACACACTGGGGGACACCACACACTTTCTTAAAATTAATCCGAAATAGGCATTTCAGCAGATGGTTGAGTAAGTTTGACTGAATTCCACTGTTACATCGGGATTTTCGATTCAAAATGAAGTCACCTCTTTGCCGACAAACACTGAACATAGACCTATGTACAGTTGCAACCATTAGTTGAAATATTCCAGATAAACTTTATGACATTTGCAGAAACTATTTTCAAATTGACACCTCCCATCACACGCCATTTACCATCCATTTCTTATGTTTTTATTTCTACATATCCTTTTTATTTCAGTGCGGCCAAGTTAGGCCTTGTAGGATTGGCCAATACCTTGGCAATCGAAGGCGAGAAGTATAACATTAAAGTGAACACGATCGTGCCAACTGCCGCTTCACGACTCACGCAGGACATCCTACCTCCCAGCATGTTTGAAGCTATGAAGCCTGATCTGATTGCTCCTGTGGTTGTAAGTATTAAGTACTAGTTTACCCGAGGCTACGCACGCGTAAAATGTTCGATCTGGTAGTTAGATACAATTGAAATTCCGGGATTTTACAAAATTCCCCTGGCAATTTCCAAAATTTATATAGTGGTCTTCAATCACGTTGTACTAAGAACAACTGTCCAAAATTGAATGACTCTAAACGTAGCGGTTGAAATTTCAAGATTTTACGCCTATCTCGTGGGAATGTCGGGATACAAAGTAGCCTACTTATGTGTTATTCCAGTTGTCTTGCTATCTACATTATACATATTCAGCCGATAACGGCTGAATATGTATAATACGTGACCACGCTATAAAGCGTGAAGGAGTAACAAACACACACACACACACACACAAACTTTCGTATTTATAATACTTATTATAGGTAGTCATTCACGATGACGCGTGCCGTGGTTCTTATTACAATGTCATTAATGTCTGATTTTGACAAAATCACGCGTCTTCGTGGATGGCACTAGGTATATAGTAGGATTAGCCTAGCTTTAAAACCCGGCCAAGTGCATGTCTGGCAGCTCTGCTCTGGCTCTTGTTTAAGGCAGAGCGAGCTTGTCTACCTATAGTGCTTCCACACATTTCAAAAGGCGCCATTAAAATTTTATTTTGCACTAAATACTGAAAAGTGTCGCCCCTTGCCATCTGGTGCCTAGAGCGGCCGCTTTTGCTCTGTCCCAGGGCCGGCACTGCATGGGTATATTCATGATAACTCATGCTAATCACGTTGTTATTATGTTTAGGGCTACATGGTCCACGAGTCGTTTGAGGGCACAGGCCTCATAATTGACTCCACTCTTGGATTCGCCACGAAGACACACCTCGTCAGAGCGGAAGGCAGCGCTCTAAGGTGCGTACTTAAAGCAAGGTTTAGACGAAGCCAGGAAAAATATGCATGCCTTGAAAAATAGGCCGGCGCTCTGTTCCCGCCAGTGCTGAAAGCCAACGCTGGCTTGGCTTGAAAAACTGTTTATACAAGGCCAATAACAATTAACAAGCCAACACTGGCTTCGTCTAAACCAGACTTAAGTAGTAGAGAAAACTCAAGCATGTACCATGTACTTTTTCACAGTTAATTTAACGATGTTCTCAGGTTCTGCAGCGAAAAGGCTCCACCCTAGTATACAATTCAGTTGCTTTGTAATATTAAATAGTACTATACTTTTCATTATGATAGGCGACCGAGTTTCGCCGGTGATGATGATGATGATATGTTAAATTAAAATCAAATTATTATCTATCACTTGTTTCGTTGTGTAATCCATTTGTTTTTAATGTGTTTTGAATTTAGAAAGAAACCGACTGATCCAGTAACCATTGAATCTGTGAAGCAGAATTGGGATAAGGTTGTGGACATGAAGGATGCTAAGCACATTCAGAAGATATCTGAAGTTACTGTGAACTTAGTGGACAAGTTACAGGTATAGTATATACTTTTTAGATGCTTTATCTTTCAAAATTTTAAACCGCAATTTTTAGACATAAACAATAAGTCTTAAACAATATAAAATTGTCTTTGATCCAAATAGTCAAGACTTTCTGCTACAAGTGTGTTTCACACTTACTTGAACGCGCAACCTTTTTTAATCATTGTTAACTTGCCTTATGATAACCAATAAACTTTTTCATTAAAAAATATACTACGAGAGCAAGATTAGAACCACAGTCACCTATTATAGTCAGATTTCTGGATAGGAATGTGCAAAAAATACTGTTTCTGCAGGACTTTGAAGATCGTAGCAAGATGGATGGTGATCGTGAATCCTATTGGACCACATACAGCTACAATTCCAAGGACTTGTCTCTGTACGCATTAGGAGGTGAGTTCTTACATTACCTACACGACACGGAATTAGAACCTAAAATCATATTACCCTCTCACTTGTTTGAGACAAATGTGAGCAAGAGAGTAATATCATTTTGAATTCCACTTTCGTGCTATTTAGATACTATATAATATATATCCTACTTACTCGATGGGTCGAGCCGAGCGACACTAACATGGGGCGTAATGGCACTCATTGGGGGAGGCCTATGTCTAGCAGTGGACTGCTATAGCCTGATGACGAATGTCGCTCGGGACTCATCGGTTTTCTTTGGTTTTTTGAAGATACAAATAAAATCGATCTTTTGTTTCGATTTCCGAAAGACAAGTAAACTAGTTTAAATGTACTGTACCGTAGCAATGGGTCAATTTTGTGGATACCGGGTTTAAACAAACTTCCAATGCATGAATACAATAGTGACATTCCTGATCTTTGGCCGCAAGCGACAAGTTCACGAAGAACTGATAATATATCATTTAGATCGTATACATTTTATCGACTTAAACTTACTTACTGTTACGATAAAACGGTTTATGATGTATTTTTGTTAGAAAAATAACTTGATATGGAAAGTTACATATTTAAGAAGGTTTCACTTAAGTACCCAGATAACCCAGATAAATACTTAGGTATATAACTACCTTTCTTGGTAATAAGCACATGCGAAACAAATTGATTTTTCATATTCACAGTAAACGTTGTCAAACGAATTAGCTTAACACTTGTTTAAATAAAAAATATATCAAAAGCTTGGGTATATTCTTTCGAGTTATTCAAATTCAAATTTTATTGCAAATTCACGTTGTAGGTACAGTCGCCATCAGATATTTCGGAGCGGCCAAGGTGATCAAAAATATCGATACATGAACTTTAATACCTTGATAATAGAGTGCATGTTCCGGTATTTTTGACCACCTTGGCCGCTCCGAAATATCTGATGGAGACTGTACATAGTTCTTAAAATTAGGTCAATATAGAGACAAAACGTGAACCCTGTAAGGGCACAGCAATGGCACAGCAATCGTAGTGCATGTGTAATTTTAATAATAATTACCTATAACATTATTGACACATGTTGTGGCATGAAATTGTGAAGTTGCTTACGTTAATGAGATACCAAATTTAAAACTAAACGGTGGACTGGAGCAAAACTAAAGTACGATGAAGTAGTTAGGTATTTAATTTTCATCACACTTGCTCGTCAATGATTTTATTCCATACCTGTATACTAAAAGATAATGGCCTCGCTTTTTACCGGGAACTATGAATTTACGTACAGTTTTTCTCCTCAAGGGAGTTATGACTTTAGTTTTAAAAAGTTAGTAGATACGTAATTTCAGACTAAAGAGGTTTCAAGTCAGCCAACGTTTTATTTATATCTTTAAAACTTAGCTATTACCTAATTTTACCCCATAAAAATTTACCACCCTTCATGAATCTTCGTTAATTTTATGTTGCAATATTTTCTGTAAATTTACTTTTTTTTTATATTTTTTTTTTTTTGGAACAATCTGGCCGTAATACCATTCGGTCATTTGAATTCTAAACTAAACACAGTTCTTAGCATTATCTATGGTAGACGACTCGAAAAAAGTGACAATCAGGGGGGCTAGGTTGTAGCCATTATCTTATTCAGTTGTTTTTTTTAGCGCCTTTCTTTTGCCGAGCTGTGAAGTGTTTGGACGCAAAATAATTTAACTTTTTGCATTTTTTTTCCTCGCAATGTGATGAAAATCATAGTGTGTATCACGGGCCGTAAGGGGATTACAAACTCGAGTCATTAAAAGCCCTCCGCCCCTCCGGCGTCGGGCTTCTAATAGACTCTCATTAGTAATCCCCTTCTTACGCCCTTAATGCACAATGTACTATAGTTCCATGCACTACGTTTAAGAGTGTTTGTAACTTAAATAGGTACATGTGTATAGGTAGAGTCATTCACGATGACGCGTGCCGTGGTTCTTATTTCAATGTCATCAATGAAAATCACGCGTTTTCGAGGATGGCACTAGGTTATACCAATCCCTAACATAGGGATATTACGAATGAGAAAGTAACTCTGTACGTCTGTTATCTCTTGATGATTTATGTAGATGACATTTGGTATGTAGATGTTTGTAACCCTGGGAAGTACATAGGATAGTTTTTATCCCGATCAAATGTGCGGAATGTTTGTATCGCGGGATAGGATAGTTTTTATCCCGAAAACTGCGTAATTCCCGCGGGATAGCGATAAACGAGTTGTTAGCAGACGAAATCGCGAGCAAAAGCTAGTTGTAGTGATATATAAAACAATTTTCATATCATCAACATAAAGCAATTAGGTTATTACTGCTGACGGTTACTATTACTAATTCGATTAATTAAGATTGATCAGAGAGAAGACCATGCGGCAACTTTTGACCTGACCAGTCCTGTAGTAGTTAGGGTTGCCAGATTCAGGCATTTCATTTCCGGGACAATCCGAGGGTTCCTTTTTTTCGAATTCTATCGGTAAGAAAATTAACGAAAATAAATATTAAACTAACGATTTTTTAAATATAATAATATTTTTTTAGTACATCGCTGTTCTCCTAATATTTTAAAAACATTACTATAGTAAAAAGAAACTTGCCTACCTATATTCCTAGTAAGTTTTGACTATGTACCTAAGCTTCACACAAACTTACAATTTGTTACAGTGGGCGCATCAGTAGTGAACCCGTCAGACTTGAAATTCCTCTACGAAGGTCACGAGGACTTTGTTGCCCTCCCAACCTACTTCATCTTGGCTGGCATGTGCATGGAAGCACCGATCGTTGCTCAGAGCATGCCTCCTGGCAAACACGCCGATTTCACCAACGTAAGTGTTATTATGTAGTCAAAGCAACTAATCGCGTAACATGGTGGAACCTTTGTGCTGCCGATGTCATATTGACATCATATACATCTGCTTAAGAAATTGTAGCGAAATTGATTATGATAAGGTCAAACCTTGGTAGGTACGCGATCAATATCCTCGACTATGAAGGCAGTAGATTATCTTTACCGTTTTACCAATACTTTTACCATTTGCCTTTGGCATGGTGTTGCAAGCAAATTCAGCTACATAGGTAGCGATGTATCTATAAAAGAGTTAACGCGACTGAATAATTGCCTGACAGATTCGCAAATCCTTAACCACGAACTCGAGACTTACGTATTCCTTGAGGCTCATAATACACAATTTCTCGCGGGAAGGATAGCTAGCCAGATTGTTATTCTTCCTTTGGAGCGAAGCCGCGGGATAAAGCTCGTAACAATAGGTATATCAATCACCACGGCAGGCAAATTCAAATGACGGTTTCGAATTTGAGCTATATACTTATTTATGGTTTTGGTAGATCCTACATGGAGAGCAGTACATCGAGTTTGTTGGCGACTATCCCCGCACTGAAGGCACGTTCACCACACGTTGCTACGTCGTCGACATACTCGATAAGGGATCGAGTGCCGTCGCTGTCGTCAACAGTAAGTCCATCCTATGTCGTAGAATGATATTCACATGATAAGATAAGATAAATACACCATTATTACGAGTGGGTCTTCAATCTGTCAGATGCATAGATAGAGTTGTGTTGTTAATCCTTTTATCTGTTTGATCAATTATTTTAGGAGTACTGTTGCGTACAATATGAATTTGTGTTATGATGTGTATGTTTCTACCTAAACTAACAAACAAACTAGCAAAATATATAAATATGGTTTCTACATGCGTACGTAACTTGCGAATCCCAAGTCTTTATAATCACAAGCTCTGTGACAACATTCCATGAATGCTCAACAATTGAAGACTTTTGACTGTAACCGTCGAGCATACTGATTGCATACGAGTGTCACGATCGAACCGTACGACAGGTTACACTGTGTATGATATACTAGAGGTTAGGTTACATCGCAAGCACAAACTATTCGATCTGGTAGTTAAAAGTATCTACTATTTTCAAGATTTTACAAAATTCCCCTGGGATTTACCAAAATGTATATCATGGTCTTCATTGAAGCTGTGTTAGGAACAACTGTTCAAAATTACAAAACTCTTAAACCAGCGGTTAAAATTTTAAGTTTTTATTCCCTATCCCGTGGGAATATCGGGATAAAAAGTAGCCTATGTTTTAATCCAGATTATAAACTTACTTATGCCAAATTTCATCCAAATCCGTCCAGCCGTTTCAGTGTGAAGGAGTAACAAACATATTCACTCGCTCACTCTCAAACTTTCGCATTTATAATACTAGTGTTTACCCGCAGCTTCCGCAGCCACACGTAAATCATTAGATCCAGCAGCTGAATTTAAACTTTGGGATTTTTGAAAAATTCCCGTGGGAATTCCCGAAAATGAAATCGTGGTTTTCATAGACGTTACATTAAAAACAATCATGTCAAATTTCATGACTCTAAGCCCAGCGGTTGTTGTTTCGAGATTTTATCCCTATTCCGTGGCAATATCGGAGTAAAAAGTAGCCTATGTTTTATTCCAGATGTCCAGCTATCTACATACCAAATTTCATCCAAATCCATCCAGCCGTCAAGTTGTACTTTCGCATTTATAATATAACTAGGGTTAGTAGAATTAGAAATTTAGCTAATAAAGTGTAGTTTTAGGTAGTGCGTTAGTATCGTTGAGATTTTTACGTTACAGTTTTTTATAGGCAGTTTAAGTTTTAAGTTACAGTCGCGTGATATGGTCGTCATTTGTCTACCAATACTCCACATATTTTATTTCCTAGATTTTTCTACCGAACAACGGCAAAACCCATCAGACACTGGCAAAATTGTCCTCTGATGGACAGTCATATTTTTTTAAGCTTTTTCCGTGCCTTTTCCATCACTTGGTGGGGTCGGCCCTTCTCGTTTTTAGGCGCCTGTACGCTCTGTCCTGGGTTGTCTGTGTGTCCAGCTGTGCATGTTATTGAATAGAAAAGCAATTACGCGCTCTTAAGTAACCTATTGTTCCCAGGCGAAATCTACCAAGACAAGGAGCTGATATACCGCACGCAGCAGCACATATTCGTGCTTGGGCAGGGCGGCTTTGGCGGCCCGCGGGCCAGCAAACTTGCCACGGAGGTTGCGCCAGCACCGAAGAGGAAGCCCGACGCCGTGGTCGAACAACGCACAGCAGAGGACCAGGCTGCTTTGTACCGGTAAGAATAGTTCCGCTATCAGTTTCCTGTCGCTTATACTGAAGAAATGGTAGCGATTTATTTTTGTTGGGATCGTAGTTCTAACCTAACCTAATTTACTGGTAGCGATTTATTTTTGATGGGGTCGCAGTTCTAACCTAACCTACTTTTTTGGTAGCGATTTATTTTTGTTGGGGTCGCAGTTCTAACCTAGCCTACTTTTCTGGTAGCGATTTATTTTTGCTGGGGTCGCGGTTCTTACCCAACCTAACCTATTTTTCTGGTACCGGTTTATTTTTTTCGGGTCACTGTTGTAACCTAACCTAACCTACTTTTCTAGTAGCGATTTTTTTTGAGGTCGTAGTTCTAACCTAACCTATTTTCTGATGTTTTATAATGTGTATGTAATGAATAGTCGATGAAGTGAAATTACTCCAAGAGAAAATATTAGTATTGAATATTCTATGAATTGTTTTCGATCAAATGAAATTCGATAAATAGTTTGTCGACATTTCAAGGGGCATCCGATTTTAAATCATCAACAGTCTATGATGCTTGAATCACTATCGAACTTTACCAAAACAAGGAGAGATTGTGCTGTGGCTCGTGTATCCGTTATACGCGAGTATGGTTTTAGCAAGTTCGAGACAAAAGCGAAAACCAGAGGCCGCATTGACTACGCTGACGTTCGCGATCGAATTCACCATCTCTTTCTACCCTCGTATAAGTACCGTGTGACAGAAAGAAGACGTGGTGAAAACGATTGTTATTTATTATATTCCAAGTGTGTTAGACAATAAGGCCTCAGGTTTCGTATTTTTGGCCTCGGGAACCTTTTTGTTTGATAGCTATATTATGCGAGATGGTAGGTCCTTGACGGTATAGTTGTACATTTAATCAACTACTACCTATTAAAAAAACTATTATGCTAATGAATGAAGCTGTTTTTCTCAGACTATCCGGAGATTACAATCCTCTGCATATCGACCCCAACATGGCGACTACAGCCGGCCACCCTAAGCCTATCTTGCATGGACTGGCAACACTCGGTATTTCAGCGAGACACGTATTGGCCAAGTAAGTGTCTTAGGTACCAATTAGCGCCAAACTCTCGAGCAATGTTGCATACAAATTCCATTATTGTCTAGTTGTCAACTTCTGAAAAACCTAAAAACACCAATAGAAAATGAAGGTACAAGACTTTATACACCAAATAAGGAGAAAGTTGTTAAGACGTTTTTGTCTGTGTCTGCAATAGCTTTAGACTACATACGGCACTATGCGGCTAACCGTACGATTTGAGAGCGCCGTCTCTTTCTTAAACGATATTTTGAAGAGGGACGGCACGCTAAAACTGCGGGGCTAATCTCATAGTGCGTACGTAGCGTCGTCTTGGCAGTTGTTTTAATATTCCATACTTTTAGTCAAAACCCACTATAATTGATATTTTGTGTTTAGATATGCCGGTAACAACCCAGCCAACGTGAAGGCCCTTAAAGCTCGGTTCGTGAAGCCGGTGCTGCCGGGACACACGCTGGCCACGGAAATGTGGGTGGAAGGCACTCGCGTCCATTTCCAGACTAAAGTCAAAGAGACCGGCAACGTTGTAATTGCAGGTAAACTTAGTTTTAACACTTTTACGCTTCCTCCGGTGACAGGGGCCGATACATCCATGCATTACAGGCAATGCACATATTATGTACCGAGCCATCATTTTCTGACTTCACGTAGACATGATAGAACTGTTTGACGGTTGAAAGTGTTAAAATACGCGATGACGAAAAAGAGACTAAAGTTTAAAGTGTCAAAGGACGAACGGTCAATATTATAACGCCTTCTAGACCAAGTGCTAAAAATGTTTGTTACAAAACATTACAGATGATCTGTTCGATTTCAAGGAGGGTTTTTTACAGGCTAAATATCGCTAGATGGCGTTACTATCGAGAGGCCCGTTTGACGTTACAGCCTTGCTTTGCGATTGGCTCATTCAGTTATTTAACCAATCGCAAAAGTGACACGAATACAATGGCGAAGTTGTCAAACGGACCTCACGATACTAGCTCCCAACTACCTACAAGTAAGTACTCTCATTCTAGCATGGTACGCTGTCAATATCACAGACTACCTACAGACTGAAACTGTGGAAACTTGGGTCGATAAAACTTAATAATTTAAAATCTTAATCATAATTAATGTCATCATTAATCCGATTATTACGCTAATTTTGATGAGAATATTAGTGAAATTCTAGGTTGGAATATTATTTGCCACAAGTAAGGCTAAACGGAGTTTGCAAGAATGTTCGTTACTTACCAATTAATAAGTACCGATATAACTCAATCATACATCGTTATCGCGGGAGCAAAAACAAATCAGTTAAAGAATAGATACAACAGAATGTCTATTTAGTAAAACGGATATATTCTGCCTACAAATTCTAAGCATATAGGTAAGAAGTTAAAATTGCGAGTTGAAATGTCGTTCCACAGAAGATTTTGTTTGACGGAAACTAACCTTGCACTTAGCGCGTTATAATTTTGTATCGCGAACCTGTAATTCGGGGTAATCCTTTATCCACAACTCCACAAAATCATCGCACGTTTTTTTCCTTCGCGGCATTTTTAAAAGCACTTGGTAATTATGTTGTGAACACAATTGTTGTTGTTTTTTAGAAAAATATGGCGCTGTCCATTGGAGAACAACTTTGCCAGTGTCTAGTAGGTTTTGCTGTTGTACGGTAAAAAATTCTAGAAAACGAAATATGAGACGTAATGGTGGATGAACGATGACAGCGCGAATTCCGTGAACACAAATTATTATTACGAATAATTAATAAATGACAATGTCAAATAGGAAAAGTGACTGAAGAGTTTGCGTTGCGATTGCGTAGTTAATCTTTTTAAGTATGTACTATCAATCAAGTCAAGTATGGAGGTCTGATGTTAGAAATAAAGTTAATAAATTTTGAACTCGTAGGCATAAAATGTTGCTCGATTTGCTTATTTTTCATAATCGTTCAGTACTGTCAAATCATTTTTGCTCCCGCGATAACGATGTATGCTCAAGATCCATTAGGTCCCATCACTTGACGAGTCTCTGGTGTTATGTTACATGTATATTATGTTTCTTCACTTAATTATGCTTTGAATTTTATTAATTTATTAAAAAATCTGATAGGTTAAATTTATTTCGTATAACAATGGTTCGTTCTTTATTTTACGCCTGTCATATTCAGGCTACAGTTGAAATATACTTCCATATAAGAGTATTTAAACCGCAGCAACTTCGAAACGGTGCATCAAGTGTCGCCCGCACATGGAAATACCGACCCGATATTGCGTGTACACGCCCATACAAACTGCACGGCTACTACGAAACTCGAAACTTGAAGTTCGTGTCGTATCGTCCCTCTCGCTTTCGTATTAAATAGTACAAGGTGGAGGGACCGAACGACACGAACTTTGAGTTTCGAATTTCGTAGTAGACCTGCAGTTGTCAAACTGACAAGAGTTTCTATGGGCGTGTACACAAAATATCATGTCGGTATTGTACGTCCGGTAAATAGTTATCACCCACCCGCACCATGCTAGAATGAAAGCACTGTAGCCTGTCACAGATCACAGAAACACTCATTCGTCTTATTTTATTGCAGATATAAATAAAGTCGTAAAGAATGGTCGCTAGCTTATTGTTACATCTACAAGTAAAGTGATTTATAATAAATACCACCTCATGCATAGCACAATATTAGTTGCGTTTTGCCACCTGTGCATACAAGTTGCCTTGTCATCAAATCTCATAGAATTTCTCTTTGATCTAATATAATGTGTTCTTCAGGTGCTTACGTGGACTTAAAGAAGGTAGAAAGTGCTGCCGCTGCTGCGCCTGCGGCGCCCGCTCCTCAGTCGGCCGGTGCTCTAAAGAGTGATGCCCTCTTTGCTAAGATCACCGAAGAAGTAAAGAAGAACCCAGCAAAGGCCAAGTCTATTGGCGGAGTGTTCCTTTACAACATCCTGGACGGTGGCAAGACTGTTAAGCAATGGAGTAAGTTAATAAATTTAATAAAGCTTTGTTCTTGTCAAATCTTACTTTAAATTGGAATCCTTGCCTAATAGTGAATCAGCAACTGACAAGCTGACCTAACTTGGCAGACAGTCTGATGACTTCTACAGAAAGTAAAGACTAACGTCAGTCTCCTATAAATAAAATTTCCTGTTGATGACGAATATCTGCATCTTTTAGTGTTTTATAATTATATAAGTATAGAAAATTCATCCAAACAATTAGTCACGTTTTTGCAGACCCAATATATTTACAAGTTTTTATTATATTTTATGTTCATAGGTATGTATGGTATGTAAATAGTAAATGGAATTTGATCTACTTCTAGATTGACTTGAATTTTAATACAGATGTGTAGATATGATGACAATGCATGTAGCATAAAAAAGAAAACTAACAAAACTTATTCTAATAAATCCTTCACATTACAGCTTTAGACCTCAAAGCAGCCGCAGTGTTCGAGGGCAGCCCTAAGGGCAAGCCAGAAGTGACCATGACTGTATCTGATGAAGACTTACTAGCCATCGCTTCAGGTAGTCTGAACCCGCAGACTGCTTTCATGAAGGGCAAGCTCAAGATCGCTGGCAACATCATGCTGGCCCAGAAATTGGGACCGCTTTTGAAGTCCGATGCCAAATTATAAGACTGATGTACTTATTTCATTTCATTGAATCAATTGAAAAAGGATACACCTAATAACCAGGTTCTTTTTTAACATATTAAAGCATTCCAGTTATATTAATGCCAAGGGATTGATTTAACTTAGATTTATGTGCAATAAAGTTTTTATCAGAAATGTTGGAAGGGTTTCAAGATTTTTTTACTTATTGTTACAATTTGCTATGTGAGTATTTCTCAAAAAGTTGTCCTGTCATGAAATTGACAAGAAATCAGATTTGTCAAGAAATTATTAACCCTAAGGACGAGATCATAAAACTACAACTCATATCATAAAACTAAACTAGTACATAAAACATCCAAAATTTCTTGACATCAGGAAAACGTCACGAAATCTTGTGAGGAAAAAATCGTAATTTTGTAACTATATCAAAACTTTCTATTGGATCCAACAACAAAGATTATCTGACTTTTTATCACTTTTACCACAAGGTTTTGTATATATTTAAAAACAATATGTACTTATTACTTATTTTTTGTGGTGAAATAGCATCAGGATTTTTTTTTTAATAAGTGGACAACTGAAAAATGGACAACTTTCTGAGAAATAGTCATGTATATAAGCTTAAACTTTCACTATTATTATGTATAGGTGAGGGATTATATTATTATGTTATAAAATGTTTATATTAAATTGATGGTTTTATTTTATTTTCTAGTATTAAGTTAGCTTCCCTTATTTCGTCTTCCCAAACTTCTTTCATGTGTGGCTGCGAAGTGAGGTCAACAAACTTGCTTGCTTGCACTTCGGGCAGTCCTTTTGTCTTCACAGCTGTGCCTAAAATGCAGCAGTACTTTCCTGAAAGGTAGGGACTTATATGATGAAAAAAAAAACCCACAGATAACTTATAATTTTTGTTTCCTTCAACCATTTTCTACTCTTTTTATGTGTAGGTATACACCATGCTTACACCATGTGTTAACAATAATAATATAATAAATATCATGGCACACTTGACACCAATTGACCTAGTCCCAAACTAAGCAAAGCTTGTACTTATGGATACTAGGCAATGGATAAGTATATTTATATTATAGATAAATTCATATTAAACATCCAAGCCGAGACCCGAGAGCAAACATTTGTATTATTCATACAAATATCTGCTCCGGCCAGGAATCAAACCTGGGACCTCAAGCTTCGTAGTCAGGTTTTCTAACCACTTGGCCATCCGGTTGTCTGATGTATTGCATTCTTTACTTAAATTGCAAGCATAATAAGCACTAACCAAGTAATACGTAAAGTATTTGATTAAATAACAGGGGTATTTAATTATTATTACATTACAATTCAGCAATAAAGAAGGTTAGCTCATGAAATGCTTACACGAAAAGCAATGAAAGCTTAAAACTTAAAGAAGTAAACAAAATACTACTAACCTTTCTGTAAGGATTTGTTATCAATAACCCCGTCGGCGTTTTCACATTTTGTTATTTTTGCTCTCCCAGATGTATCGGCGATTATAAGAATGTCGTTTCCAACATTTTGCTCTATTGTACCTTGTAACCACACGTCAAAAGGTGAAGGTTTATTAAGTAGTTCTTTAATTAAGTACTTTCTAGGATTTAACGACATTTCAGTTGTTGGTTTTTGTTGAAATTAGGAAAGATTAGGACAAGTCACCAGCCAGTTTTAACTAAAAAAAAACTCAAAACATTGATAACACACATACATACATAAATAAACCTTGTTTGTTTATATCAAAGAGTAGTAGTACCAATATAGAAAAAGAGTGGCAACTCTATGGTCAAATTTGCATGTATGGTAACAAGCGCTATCTGGTAGCTAGCTGAAGAACTAAATCTGACAACACACACATGTGCATGCACGCACACAACAAGCTTAACGTCTATAAAGCCCAGTTTAGACCTGTAAGAAAATTGCGCAAGTTGCATTACACCGCGAGGCCGGAAAGCAAACGAGTTTATGGTGGTCACTTCACTTGGTCACCCAAGCTTAGCAATGTAATACAACTTTAAGAAAACAGCAAAAAATCAGATAAACTTAAAAATCATCCGCGAAAGCCAGACAGCCAACATACAGCGGAAAGATGGCGGACAGACTGAATTTTTCAAGTCCACGTTTGACACATTTATCAATTTAGTGCTATCATTTTGTCGCCAGAGGCGCTGGCGTGTACGTGAAAAGGTGACGTTTTAAGTGTGCCCGTATATTATACTACTCTTTGGTGTGCCCCCACTGGTTTATATGAAGTCCGAGTCCGTGACATAAACGGCATCGTGACAAATTTTTTTTTTTTTTTAATTTATTTCATGACCGTGGATTCAAAGTCCTTCAGTCGGAATAATAGAGATAACATAAAATTCACAAATTTTGAACAGACTAAATTAACTAGAAAAGTTTGAGTTACATGAGAAATTAATTATCATATACTTACTTATTATATTAACATTTGCATTTCTGAAAATTTAAGAAGAACTTAACCTACAAAATTATAACAATAGAACATAAGTACAACACAAGTTTTTTTTAAATCTTACATGACAAAATATATTGCTAACGAATAATTAAATTTTTTCTACAGTGTTTAAAATGAATTTATATAGAGGTATGAAGTAGATAGGGTTTGATAGTAAATCTTGGACGCGGCGGGGAACACTTAACGAGTTTTCATCTGCAACATCACTAATCACACTGACAAGTATCAGTCTTTGAATGGCAAAAGTTTCACATTCAAATATAACGTGTTTTATCAGCATTTTCCTTTAAACAATATGTACATTTGTCGTCAGCGATAATCTTCATTCGATTTAGATGTGCTGGAACTAGGCAATGACCAGAGCGCATACGATTAATGCAGGTAATGAATTTTCTGTTTGTGTATCTGAATCCATAATACCATGGTGCTGTTGGTAAGTTTTGCTGAAGCTCTGCATACCATTTTCCTTTTGTCTCTGTAGTAATGTCCCAGTATTCCTTCCATATTCTCTTTGAAGACATTTTAAAAAGATGATAGTAGTCCGTAAAAGGTACTTTAAATGATTCTGTTAAGTCCTCGTCGTGATCACAGCGAGTCGCCTGATCCACAATCTCATTACCAGTTATGCCGATGTGGGAGGGAACCCAAACAAATTCTACATTTTTTCCTAACTTAACAATCATTTCCTTGACTCTATATACAATAAAGTTTTGTTTATATTTTAAATTACTATTACATAAGGTAGTTAGCACACTTTTAGAATCACTAACTATTAATATATTTACATTATTTACATTTGAATATACATATTTCAAAGCTTCCAATATTGCCCAACTTTCTGCAGTAAATATACTACAAATATCTGGTATTTTATAACAATTTGTTGATTTCATTTGAGGATCATAGTATGCTGCCTTAACATGCTCACCTTTAGAACCATCGGTATACAAGATATAGTAGTCATGTTTTTCATTTAAGAATTCCAAGAAATCAAACTTATTCTTTACAGAATCTAAATGGCATTTGATGTTAAGGTAGCTTAGTAAGATATTATATGGGCACTTGTAAATTGGCCACTTGTTACAGGTGTACATGTTTCTAGTCAGGTTTTTTGTATGTGTCATTATGGTTGGAATTTCAGGTAACATTCCTGAAATCAGAGTATTCGCCGTGATCCTGGGTATCTCAGCTGACTGCGTGATTTCTGGAGGGTGTATAACTCTATCTAGGACAACATTATTCTCACAAGACAACTCCTTCAAGCAAAATCTCTCAGCCAGCTGTAAACGTCTCAGGGACAATGGAGGTATACAGTTTTCAATTTCCATAGTGTTAATAGGAGTGGTGCGCATAGCACCACTTATCACTCTCAAACCCATATTCTGAATGACATCCAACTTCTTTAGTAATGTACAACTTGCATTCATGTAAGCCATGGAGCTATAATCAAAGTGACTTCTGACTATACTTTTGTACAACATGTTAAGAGTTTTTGGGTCAGAACCCCAGAATGTTCCTGCTAAGCTTCTCATTACATTTATGCTCTTCATGGCGTTCTGACATATGTGGTTTATGTGTTTATCAAATTTTAGCTTATCATCTATAATAACTCCTAAAAATTTATGATGACTGTCAATAGGAATTGAATTGTTATCATATATAATGTTTATAGCAGATTGGGCAAATGGATCTTTACTGAAGACTAACACTTTACTTTTCTCTGAACTGATTTCTAATTTTAAAGTGTTGCGATAATAAAATTGAAGTTGATTTAATGCTGTGTTCATATTATGAACAGCCAAGTCTAAGTTTTGATTTTCACTGTACAAAAGCAAGTCATCTGCAAATTGCAAGATTTTAACTTGGGAAGAATTTACAAAATTAAGGATTTGAGATGTATATAAGTTGTACAATAGAGGCGACAATGTAGCTCCCTGCATTGTCCCTTTATCAACAATTCTAGGTCCATGCAGTTTATTATTAAATTTTAACAAATAAAGTTCTATTGTGTAAAAATTCTAAAATCCATTTTAAAGTTTTACTTGGTAAGCCCAGTTCATGTAAAATATGAATTAGTCTTTCAATGTTGACATTGTCAAAGGCACCTTTTAACATCTAAAAAAACACATATAACATTAGAATGACTAAGTTTTGCCTTTTTGAGATCAGATATCAGAGATACAAAGCTTTCAGTGCAACTTCTGCCCTTTCTGAATCCAAATTGAACATCTGGTAATTTTCCTTGTGTTTCAGCAAAGTAATCTATTCTTAACTTTAACATGTTTTCAAAAAGTTTGCCTAAACATGATGATAAGGAAATAGGTCTATATGATGAAGGATTATTTGCAGCTTTATTTTGCTTTAAAATCGGAATAACACATTGTGTTTTCCATGATGGCGGGATCACTAAACTATTCCATAATTTGTTATAAACTTGTAAAAGGATTTCTACTGCATTAGGATGTAATTTCTTGATCAATATGTATGGTATGTTATCCAACCCTGGTGTTGTGTCTTTCCTAGTTTTAAGTGCTATATGCAGTTCATTTAATGTAAATGGCGTATTAAGAAAGGAGTTACTTTGATTCTCGTCTGACTGATTCAATATGTCCTCAAGGTTTTTCATATTAAACTGAGATGAATTTGATATTTTATCTAAGAAACTTGGTACCCATTCGTCATTTAAATATCTGTTATGAGAAGAGCCTATTCTCTTAAATCTCCTAATGTAAGCCCAAATTCTAGAAATAGGCGTCATTCTATTAAAAGTACTGCACAAGTCATGCCATGAATTAACTCTCTCTTCCTTTAATGTTCTTTTCTTTTGGGCATCAAGCTTTTTATAGTTTATGAAGTTGGTAATGCTTGGTGATTTCCTGTACTGTACTAAAGCTTGTTTCGATTTTTGTACAACATCATCACATGTTTGATTCCACCAGGGAGCAGGTTTCCTCATGACTTTTGGAGTTTGGGTTGGCTTTTGTTTTGGAACTGATTCTGATTGAATTTGATATAAAATGTTTACAAAGTTGTTATACAAATTAAGTGGTTCTGTGTTATTAATGTTTAATTCAGAAAAACAGGTCTCTGACAAATAATAGTATTTGGACCAATCTGCTTTACTATAAATATATTTTTCATCTACAGGTCGGACCTCGTATATGGAAGGCTTCACATTTACAACCACCTGAGTTGGATAATGATAGCTGCCCATTGCATCATCATGAACACGCCATTCACAATGAGGGGCCAACGTGGGACTAACTAGAGCTAGATCAATGGCAGACGGATTTCTATTTGGATATGGAACAGTTGTTGCACTACCATCATTTAAAACGCACATGTCGAACTCGTCAATGAGTTTATAAAGACAGTTGCCTCTATTATTATTTGAATGACATCCAAACAGTATGTGATGTGCATTAAAATCCCCCATAATAATACATGGCTTAGGAGTTTCCAGTAATATCTTTTTCATTTTGTTAGTGTCAATCTACTAGCATTGGGAGGACAGTAAACACAGAGAATGTTTAAAGTACCTATAGATGTTTCTATAGATATACAGATATTTTGGATGGATTCATAAAAAGTAGTGTTTATAACTCTGTATTGTAAATTTTGTTTAATTAATATGGCTACTCCATTATGTGCATTTAAAGAATTTTTGTGTATAAAGTTATATGGTGCAAAATTAGGAATTATGCTTGTACTCTTAAGCCAAGTTTCATTTAATAAGCATATATCAATATTTTGTTCAGTAAGAAATGATTTTAATAAGGCTGTCTTACTCTGTAAGCTTTGTACATTGAACTGTGCTATTTTTAAGTATGTATCCATTATTAATTAATTAAATTTGCTAACAGAATGTCTTTTATCTTTTTATTTGTAATTGGACTGTTGTCTTTATCATTTCCCAAAGTGATTAGGGACTTAATTATTGCATTGATTATGATATCGTTTTCTATAATTTGATCGGCATTGAAAGACCTGTTGACAACTTTAGGGATAGCTGGAAAGGCAGTTGGGTTGAGAATGTTATGTTCAGGTGGTTTACTCACCACATCGGCATAGGATCGATTTGAATTTTCATATTTCTTTTTCTTCTCCTCCATTTTCTTTTTTTTAATAGGACAATCCCTTGAAATGGCGAGGTGGTTCCCGCTGCAGTTGATGCAAACGATCTCCTCAACATCGCATTCCTTATATGAGTGTCGGCCGGAGCAAGACGAACACATTTGTTCGCCTCTGCAGACTCTGGCTGAATGGTTAAACTTTAGGCATTTATAGCATTGTAGCAAGGGCGGAATGTATGCGTGCACCTTATACCGGAACATGTTCAGGTATGCGTACTGTGGCAGTGTAGTCGTAGCAAAAGTTACAGCTATTGTCCCCAGAGGGACAAGCTTTCCCTCTACTTTTCGCATAAAACGTTTTATGGATATTATTTCAGCGTCGCATGTTATGTTCTTGTATATTTCGTCGTTTCCGAGTTCTTTGGGTATGTATCGTAGTACTCCTGTAGTCTCTGTTAGATTAGACGGAACAAAAGCTTTCAGCTTGTTCCTGCTCAAAAACTGGTCCATTTTTAAAAAATTATTCGCTGGTGCAGGTTTCTTGAATGTGATACCAATTTTGTAGGCATTTATACGATGTACACCTACAATACCTTTCACTTGCTCAGTAAAAAGTTTTGTTAAAGTAATAGGGTTTCTATTACCCAACTTCTCATCGTCCTCAGATTCCACAAAAACTACACATTCCGTGCTGTGATGCTCGGGAAATTGTCTTTTATAATTAGCTTTCGTAAACATTTTATAGTCCGAGTTTTATTCGCATTCAAGTCCATTTTTCTCTTTTTTCCCGCTTTGTCGGGGGGATCACCCCGGCGCTGTTTTCACCCATTTTTTATTTATACTATATACACTTTATAAAAACACTATATTTACAGCAAGAATAAACAATTATATACAAGAAAATAATTTTTCAAAAAGCAGAAAATTTCAAAGCGCGCGCTTAGTTCGACTTCCCGCCAAAAAGTCCGCATCGTGACAAACAGAAACAGTGTTGCCAGGACCAGATTTTGTTTTGGTCCGAAATTCGTCCGCAAAAGTTCCGAAACACGATTTTTCCGTTGTGACACGAAAATTAATCCGACCAGTCGTTTTGTTTGATTGATAAACTGCAAGGCTACTACGAAACTCGAAGTTCGTGTCGTGCGGTCCCTCTGACACTTATACTGTTTAATACGAGAGCGAGAGGGACCGCACGACACGAACTTCGAGTTTCGTAGTAGCCCTGCTGGGCATTTCCACTGAATTCCTCCCACCTCAGAATCACTAGCACCACGAAAAAGAAATCCTTAATTTTTGGTCAGTTTTGCGACTTTTTTCATACAGTTTACACTTTTTTTTCCTCGTTAAAACGAACAGTGCCCGTGATTTCCAGTACGGTCGCCAAGCAGTATTTAATTTGAATGAAAAAGGGAAAATTCAATGACTCCATTATTTTTAAAAGTCGCTGTACCAATGTTGTTCAGTTTGACGAGGACGATCTATGTTTTAATTTTTTGCTCGTCCACCCGGCCCGCCCGGCCACACCCGGTATAATTAAAGCACTCGTGCCAAATTTCATATTTTTAATCGTAACTTTTAAAACTTTGATATTTAATCCCGATCCCTTTGGAACAGTGATACTATTTTTATCGTGATATTCTTACAACCTAGCGTGTTATTCTAGATCTCCAGCCTACATTTTATTCCATCCAATATTTTTATTCCAGCCTGATATACTTACTAAATTTTATCCCAATCCTTCCGGCGATTTTAGCATTAACGCATCACTGCCACCGACGCAGAGCAGCAGAGCCATAAAAGTTGCGGACGCTAGGTGGCGCTGATGTCGTGCACAGAGCCATATGCTATTTTTAATATTCTAGTATGTATTGCAGCATTGTTACTAATACTCTTTGATTGCAGCATTACAACGCTGCATGAGTGTATCGTGTTGCATACTTTTCGGTTGTTTTCCAGGCGTTTTCACTGGCTGGTTTTCAGCTGCAAGGCTACTACGAAACTCGTAACTCGAAGTTCGTGTCATGCGGTCCCTCTCGCTCTCGTATCAAACAGTGTAAGTGTCAGAGGGACCGCACGACACGAACTTCGAGTTTCGAGTTTCGGAGTAGCCCAGCTGGCTGTTAACGTTTTAATGCTATGTAGGTAGTTGGTTTTTGACGTTTTAAACTTTCGTGATTCTCACTGATAAAAATAAAAATAACGGCAAAAACTACTAGACACTGGCAAAATTTGTCCTCGAATGGACAGAGCCATATTTTTTTTAAAGAAACAACAACAACAACAAAAATAGCGTGATAAGCAGTAAGTCCCGTATATGGTATTTTGACTATGAGTTGGTTTTTGGTTTGAATATTGAAATTTAAATTCTGTGTTTTGATAGTTCTTTCGGCGTTTTTGTTTCGGATTAATTCCTTGAACATTTGTTGCTGAGTGCGGAACTGCGGAGCATACATCTCTATTGAAGTGATTTTTTTATTATAATAGTCTCCAGTGATCAGTTTTGGTGTTTGTGCTGTTTTACCAGTGCTTTGCGGTGTCATTTTGTGAAAGTACCGCTGGGCCACAACCTTTTAACTTCGAATTTTCGATGTTTTTCCTGCACGCCCGTGCTAAAGGGCACTTTATCCATACTTTATGAGCATTGCCGATTTTTCATCGGGTAAGTTTTTATCCGTGGTGGCCTAGTGGTTTGACTTATCGCCTCTCACACTGAAAAATATCCCAACTCTACAAATTGACAATGATGCAGTTATAAAACTTGCACAAAACACAGAAATGCACAGAAGAACGAAGCACATTGCGATAAGGCATTTTTATGTAAGAGAACTTGTAACTGACAAAGAGCTGCAAGTTAAATATGTTCCCACAGAATATCAATGTGCAGATGTTCTCACAAAAGCTGTTTTTAAGCCTAGATTGGCATTTATTAGTGGGTTAATTGGCCTAACACTGTAGATAGAGTTTGCCAAAAAGGGAGGATGTTAGAAGAGGTTTTAAGCAAACACTTCTACTCTATAACAATACTGGCTGTACCCCTGTCTATTTGATTTGTTGTTATCATTGTTTGTTGTCAATATAAAAAATTTACCTCAACAAATAAAATGTTTTTTACATAATGAAGTATAAGGAAATGATGCGGGTTAAAAATATGTATTTTGTAGCCTATTTTATTATTGTCAAATATTATTTTGTTTGGTTAATCTAACTTGAACAGTTTACAAAATATGCCACTTTCAATGATACGCTGATGATTTTACATTATCCTGAATAACTCGAAAACAAAAGAAGATCGAGGACTGATATTAAGCATAGAGTGTTCTTAGGACTTGCCAGTACACCACCTGAAAGAATGACCAGATCCGTCGTTGGGGGCACTTCTAGTTCGCTTAACCTACTACACCCTTTACCGCGAGCTTTGGGGTGAAGGAAAACATCGTGAGGAAACCTGCACAAACCTGCGAAGCGATTCAATGGTGCGTGCGAATTTCCCAATCCGCACTGCAATGGGCCCGCGTGGGAACTATGGCCCAAGCCCTCTTATTCTGAGAGGAGGCCTGTGCCCAGCAGTGGGACGTATATAGGCTGGTATGAGAAGTTTTTATTTCGTTGTTGCCTAGGGCCGTGTAAGTTAGGTTTTTTTGCTTTGTTGTGGGCTAATTTATAAATTTCTTTCCAGTCCGACCCTTACCCCGACCTACCTGATGTAGGCATCAACTGCCTGGATTTCCCGTCCGCTTGACCGCGGAGGATACGAGTGCGCTTCTTCCACTGGTCTGTGGTTTCTCTACGCTGGCATTCGGGTTCCGTGCAAGTGGAAAGGATACCTAATGAATCCCGCTTTGGTTCGATTACGCATTTTGATGAGTGCCGAGTTTTACTGTTTGCGCTAAACCTTTTTTTAGTATATTAGTACTTGTAATTTATACTTAAGGTACTTTGAAATTTCTTCAGTGTGAGTAATGTTATTTTCCCCCAAGCTGTAGGCTAGTTGCTAGGTATATGTATGCATGTAGGTACCCGAACTAGTTCTCTACAGTTAGGATTTACTGGATAGGGTTATTTTTGCTCTATATTTTTGAGTACCTTGCGTATTTATACTTGGACATTAATTTTCAAAATTCAAATCGAGGCTTCGCACAAGCGCTCCTAAGTTTTATTGGGTCTTATTCGGTTAGAAAATTTTGCGTGGCTTAACCTTATAAATTTTCAATTCCTTTTCACTGTTCATAATCCTTTCCGTTCCGTCTCGCAACACGTGTTCCTTTACTGTGATTTTATTGTATAACTTTCGGTTTTTTTTTTTATAAAAATTATGTTGAGTTTGTTATTTTTCCCTTTATTTTGCGGTTTAAAATTTAATAAATAATATTTTTAATCTAAATTCTATGTTGTTTAATTTATGCCGGCCTGACTTGGGTCTACGGGCACCATAAGTGCTCTTGGGCCTTTAGTTTTGCTGCAGTATGTACAATAAGTGCCTACCTATAATAAATGCGTGTATGTATTTTACATGCTGATACTCCCCTTCTGGTTTTAATCAGAAAAGGAACATCTTTTGAAATGTCGTTATCACATCAGCAACCTCGCAAAAGTTCCGCTAGAGGCGCTGTTCGTGTTTCCATACAAATTGAGATTTTAACGCGAACGCGATCGAGACGTTACACTAAGATCGTGCAATGAAATCATAACACATCAAAAGCTATAATTGTAACTCGTGCGTCAATCAATTAGCAAAATAGCAAAAATTAATTGAGTATAATAAACCACTCGCTATCTCCGCAACCAACTGCGGAGGCAAAAGCATAAAATTATTCCCCCGCCGCAAGGCCGTAACAACTCAATCAACGCAATTTTAAAATAAACTTTTTTTAAACACTACAAACATTGACCGAGGCGAACAAAAAATACGGCTCGACGGCCGAAGGTCTTAATAATAATGGCTTTCTCGAGAACTCGTTGTGGTTCCGAGTCGGGCCAAAACGGACCTTAGAGACAATAGCCCTTGCTGGCTCCGGGCCATAGCTTCTGTGCCTACGTACCTACTCAGAATTAAGAGCGGCAAGGCGTTAATAAATACATAATCGGATACTCAGTGCGACGTTACATTTTACGCTATGCCAATTAAACAAAATAAATGAAGATCTACCTAATCTGGGCAATGACATTAGGAAAAAGGTTCATACACACTTCGTTCTTCATTTTTACATTTGCGGTTAACTTTACACGCGATATGGACGGACATCGATTCCGGAGTTTTAGTTAAAACTTACCAAATATTTTTTTAGTTTTGTAAGAAGCATCCATTTAATTTTCACATGGTTATTTTACATGTCAGTATTATACCGAAATACAAGACAGTTCGAACATTGATGGACCGGTTGGTACTCGACTGAAATAAAATAAAAACGTATCTATTCCGTTGAGTGAGGCGAGCGCGAGAGAAGGGAATGTAAGGGAACGAAGGGAAGGGAAGGGAAGAATGAAGCTGTCATCTGGCGGGACCGGCGAGTGCGAGGCAACCGAACCAACGCCGCACAACGCACACACAACACAACTCAATCGAGAGCGCGCGCGCGGCCCGGCGTCACGTACTCTGCTGTTGCGCGGTCACCACGCAATCGGATCGGCCTAAACATCGCCACGAAAACAATAACACTAAATGAAACTGTGCGCGAAACTTTCCTAAAAGTGACCAATTCAACTCGAATCTGTTATAAACTGTGATAAATGTTGTGGAACGTCGTAAAAGTTAACAAAACACAGGAGTTCTAAACTTTCAAACGAACGCGAGCCATGTGACTTCGAAGAGAGCGAGTAATAGAGCTGTACGTACATTTTTACCTTATTGTAATGCATTTAAAAATAGAAGAATGAATGATTGCATACTTAGCTTTACTTGCTTTTAGTTGTAAGATTCGTTAGTTTCTTATTGCGTAAAAGGTTTGGTCTTTATAGATGTTAAGTCACTTTGACTAAATAGATAAAGTAGACTAAAGTAAGTCTGCAATGTAATAGCATAGTATGACGAAGATTTCTATGCTTAAAAGCAGGTATGTTGTATGCTAGGTCATGTTGCGGCGTGAAGAGTATACAAACTTAGAATTAAGGTACTTACTGGCACATGAGTTAATTAATCTCAGACCTCTAGGCTGGCAACGTTTCTGCAATCCTCTCTGTTGCAAGTGTCCAATTGGCCATGGGTATATATTGCACGCTTACTTTCAGGTAATCCAATCCAATTGTTCGTTTGACGTTTGCCATCCTATCCTATGCCACGCACGCGTAGGTATTTTATTAAGAAATCTGATGATGATATTATGTAAATACCTAACTAGAAAAAATCTACTTATATTATTTTAAATGTATGTGTTGGTTACTTAAAAATTTCTGAAAGTAACAGTGTATGAACTAGCTTGTGGGCTAAAGATGGGCTGTATTCAATAATGTTTAGTCTGTAATATATATAGACAACAGATTTTTTAAAAAGATAAACTGATGATTTCTAATGTAAGTGCAACGGAACGGAACTGTACCGCTATCGTAAATCTTGAAACAATGAATGCCGAGGTGCAAATAACAGGTATTGCGAATGTTAATGTACTGCATAATAAAACAGATTTGCATACGAGTGATGATCGTGATAACGCATACAAATCGGACGATAATACGACATATTACTGATTTCAAAGCGACGTCCTCGCTTTTTCTGTGTCCTTAGCTGTAACATAGACGTGGACTGAACTAATGAGATGGTCCAGCGGTTTGACGTAAATTTATTGACATGCGGTCATTATTGATGGAGACACTTGCCTTATATGCACAGTTTTTTTTAAAGATGTGCTCTGGAAAAAAACTGCGCCAAAACAACGTCAGCTTTAGCGATCATAATCGACTTTCATCCAGTTTTCCGTATAAAACCTTACAATTGATTAAGTCATTAAGCTTTTAATGAGTTCAGCGTATGCAATTCTAAGTTAAGATCGTGAGGGGCTTCAATAAAGAGTTTGAAGGGGTGCATAGGATCGTAAAACGATTTATTGCTCATATTCATAAGCTATTCAATTAGTTAGTTACCATAATCATTTACATTTACGTTCATTGTTAAACCGAATAAGCGTTTCGAAATTTGTGCAGACATTAATTATGTCTACGCGATTGTTTGTAGAGCTGCTGCTTGACGTACGCACTGCCCATAAATAGTGCTCATTGGCATTCGGCGCCAAGTGATTTATAGCCCCATGGCTTTACGCTGCCCATGATAATGTCCTAGCTCCTTACCTGCGATTATCTTGGCTCAAAACAAACGAACTCAGCATTACAAACAGAGACACTGACGATGGAACAGTTTTTATAAAGACTAAAGACTAATTAAACATAAAAAACCATTTCAGGTTATGGAAAACGCAGACGCCATTTGACATGGAAACAAAATTGTATGAGCTTGTTAAAGTCGGTATTAGTCTTAGTTTGAAAGGAAGCTATTGTAATAAGTAGAACGTTTTCAATTATGAATTGAACACGAAGCAACTGTTTCACGGAAGATTATGCAAAAAACAATCATGAACGACACACGAAGACTAAAGCGGCTTTATTCACATTTATCTGTCGTGTTGTATTGTGATGATCTCTGTCTCTCTCACTCTCTATAGCTTTGATACGACACAACACAAGCCGTCACAACACATTGCATCAGATAAATGTGAACGCAACCATATAAAATGTATGAAACCGATACCGTTCTGATGCGTCACGACACAACACGACAGATAAATGTGATTATGTGAATGTGGCTTAAAATACCTCAACAAATCCTTTGATTTTTACTGTCCTCTATTTAGAAGTCTATTTTCCTCTATGTTTGTAGAAGTAATTCGATAACTCAGGCGTTTTATGTCACTTTGCTTTGTTTGTCTACGTAATTAACGGTGACTAGTCTTCAAGCATATTCAGTTACACAGGTATTGTAAATCTACTGCATTGCTTAGGTACTTCAACTTTTCCGCTCTCGAGACGCGATCATTGTTTGTATAAATCTTAATAATGATATGATAATGTCACTCTCATAAGTGTGACAAGAAACAAACTGGATTAAATGGGTTTTACCAATTACCCTATACTACGCTGGGTAAACAAATCTATTTTTATCACGTTTAGGAAGAGAAGCTTATTGATTAGCCTGTAGATTTGATAGTTATTTTCAATAAATAAAATTAGCGATAAACGGAGTTTTATTTACGAGGTGTCACAGTAGGGAACGGTAAAATGGTTCGTTTTACGACCGATTTATGGTGAGTGCTACCAAAACGGATTGCGATATTGGCTTTTGTTTTGACTTCAGTCACGTGTGGGACCGACCTCTTTCCGTTTATAGCATTTG
The DNA here is from genome assembly GCF_025370935.1 of Choristoneura fumiferana. Classification (NCBI taxonomy): domain Eukaryota; kingdom Metazoa; phylum Arthropoda; class Insecta; order Lepidoptera; family Tortricidae; genus Choristoneura; species Choristoneura fumiferana. Next base: position 9,440,627 of record NC_133485.1, on the reverse strand, counting down.
GACTTTTCGTTTTAGGTTACGGAATATAAACAACTGCTCTTGCCAAAATAATTAGACGCTGACAAACGCAATGAGCGACAATATAAAATTACCGACGCATTAGCATCTTACTCCCTAATGGCTAGCACTCTCAGGTTCGGTTACGTCACGGAAGAACCTTAAGCCGCCACAGAATAGATAAAACTTAGTAGATTAAAAATGGAGGGACGCTTGAGGTAAGGAAGGTCCGCGTACGATGTGCGAAATAGAAGAATGAATAACTATAAACTCAAATATGCTACAGGTGCTGTTGGTTGGTAATTGGTATGCCACTATAACTGTGGCAGCATACTGCACTGCGTGCGTAGTGCATCTCCAAGCTGTCAAATCATAATAAATGGCCGATTCAGCGCGTATGCCTGCAGCTGCACGCCACATGCCACGAATTTGTCTTCCAGACCAACCTTTTTGGTGATTTATGATCGCATACGTCGTATTGAGACGTCAGGAATCGCTGATCTTGGGAAAGTTTTTTTTAAATCTTTTTTTTGTGTTCCGTACCCAAAGAGTGACATACTCTTCGCTGTCCGTCTGTGTGTCTGTCACAGCGCTGTATCTCGAGAACCGTATTAGATAGATAGACAGCTGCAATTTACACATAATGTATATCTTTATTTCCGCTACAAAAATACAATAAAATCACTCTTTATTGCACACCAACACATAGTAACAGTACAGAAAACAGGTAACAGGTATATTCAGAACGATCTCTTTTCAGGCAACCTTTACAATGGCATGGATGGAGACGTAACGAATAAATTTTAGCAGACAACAATAAGTAATAAGTAAAATGAAAATTAAGGGGGTCCCCATACCAGAAACGTATATTTAATCATTGTTAAGGATTTAAAGCTTTCCCTAGAACCGACTCACGCTTGACCGTTTTTTGATATTTTTTTGACAAGCAGTATAATTAGGTACCATCAGCCAATAAGTGGTCTATCAATTTTTAAACAACTTCCTATCAAATGAATATGTCGCTAAAGTCGAACTTTCAAGTTGAAAGACAGGCACGACTATTGGCATTATTGTTTTATGGTTATGGCATGCAAGCGATTATCAACTTTAGGGTGGTAGACCATATATTTGGCTGATGGTACAGTCACCAGCACCAATATCTGACACAACACGCGTGCATAAATATCTGATACGACTCTATTTCTAGGGCCTGAAGGACGTGTCAGATATTTTTGCACGCTCCGCTGTGGCAGATATTAATGTTGGACTGTACCTACCTCTATTTTCATTCGAAGTTTGAGGTTTATATAAATAACCACTACAGAGATAGAACCAAAACAAAAAAAATAAGGGGCCCATAGAAGAACCGTATTGTTTACGGCTGTAGTTTATAAACCGAAATAGGTTCTACCTAGTCAGTTTGATTTTTAGAGATGTACGGAATCCTCCGACTAGCACTTGACTGGGTTTTTGTTTTATTTTACTATTTGCATTTAATTTATGTATGTATGTACCTAAACTCTTTATTGCACATAAAATTAAAATACAAAGAAATACGAATACTTACACAGAAAGGAGAGCAAAGGCGAGCTTATCCTTAAAAAGGGATCTCTTCCAGCAAACCTAGCATTACAAAGGGATCGATCTAAGTGAAAACCTAGTTGTGAAGCTATCTCGCATAGTAAAAAGACCGGCTGGTTGCTAATGTATTTCGTCTGAACGCACAATTGAACAATTATAAGAGGCTCAACATCAGCTACCTGAGCCCAATACACGTTAGCGTCCCTTTTTTGTTTGCTACTTTTCTAAACACGGCTACTGACTTTCGCAAGATAAATTTGTACAGAAACTTTTTAAATATCCAACTTCAGAGATTTGTTAAATCCCATGGCTTAATCCCGGTTATTTGGAGAGTATCTTCTTTTTTTCATTGTAACTGCGAATAAGTTGAAATCCAGCTTTAACAACTTGTTTCGGGTATCTTCAAACAAGCAGAAACCTAGATTACTGCTAAAGTCTGTTGGTAAGATTAAGTTAAGGTTAAGATATTTTTTTAAACTTGGCTTCTCATATAATTAGGCACTAATTAGGTAAAGATTAGTTAAGTAAAAAACACTCGACCACTACTCGTATACTGTCTTCTTAATATAATATAATAAATAAACTCTGACATTTCTACTATTAAAATAAACTACGGCGAAATAGCTAGAGTCAGTTACATCGCATTTATAATTCTGAATGTTATGGCAATGTTTATTGAAGAAACCGTACCTAGTGGGAATGAAGCACAAACGTGTCGGGTTCCGTTGCAACGGTTCCTTGAAACAGAGATAGACATTCAGATGTCAGGGTCGGTTCTCTCATAATGCATTGTACTCAGAATTGCAGCAATACTAAAAGGGCGACCAAAATGATTATTACCTATCCAATTAATCCTTTCCACTTGGCCATTTGCAGCTGGCTTGTAAAGTGTTAGAAATAAACGACTTAATTTTACTTTGTCTATTTAATCTATTAAAGAAACACTTTTATGCAATAAATATTATAAGTAGTGCCACCAGAATTGAGGTCACGCACACAAGAACATGTCATGTAATGACAGAGGGATTTTGACATTCACTCATTCATTCTCCTTTTATGCAATCAGTACTTCATATACAGATAATGCCACAAGAGTCGAAGTGAATGATTATTACACACACAGCTTCAAAAAGAACTGATTGCACAAAAGGAGAATGATCGAATGAAATAAATGAGTAAATGTCAAAATCTTGCTGTCATTACACGACATGTGGTAGCTGTGTGTGTAATCATTCACTTCAACTCTCGTGGCACTACATATACCTTCCTTTACGTTTTGTAGCAGAAATAATGTAACCCCGAGACAGAAATACATATTCCACAATGGGTCATAATTTTAATTGGTTTAATTATTATTATTATTTTGTTATTTATTGTACACGCACTTTACATCTATCATTACAGGCTTGACCTAATGCAACAGAGAAGTTCCAATATAAATATAAAATTCTCGCTTTAATATATACTTAAGTAATTAATTATTCTTGTAATATATAAGAAATAGTGCTACCTTTGTGACAGTGGCGGATTTATGTTTTTTAGGAGTGTAGGCCACTTTATATCCGTCGCCCTATGTAACTTTCTAAAATAATAATTTTCTCGAAATCTGCCGCCCCTAGGCCGCGGCCTATACGGCCTATTGACAAATCCAGGACTGCTTTGTGAATTCACTTATAAAGAGTAATTCGAATAAATATACATAATTAGTAATTTAGATAAAAAAGAGATAAAATTAAATAAAAAAGGGAAAAAATATGTGACTTTTAAGTATTACAATCAAAACGCGATAACCCCTTTAACAACCGTCCACAACCGGCTCTGAACATCCAACTTCACACGTATGTACGTTTGCTAATTTTGTGATACATTCCCACCACAACCGATGTAGCATGGCCTCCGCATGTCTTACATCTTACTCGAACACCCATTTAGCTTAGAGGTCAGAGTTTCTGGTTTCAAACATATAACGCAATGCAGGGTCTTATCACAAAAGCGGCGATAACGTTATCTAAATCACTTGTTTTCATGTAATTGCTATTCGGTTGTTTCGTAAGAATGGTGAGACGTTACGATAATGGTGTATTTATGAATGCTTTAGTTGTTTGATTGTTATTAAATAAATCATAAACTTATCACTGCTGCAATAGCTTATTCAGAGTATCATTTACCTTTTCTTTAGCAACAGCTTAACTGTTCGTTTACGTTGGCATAGGTACACATTTTGCCGCGTAATGTAGCGAGCAGTCAATTCTATGTAGATCACTACGCAACATTGACTTGCTTCTCAAGAATTCTAGCCGTGGGCAAACATGGCACTGTAGCCGGTAGCTGTTTGCCATGCCAGTTGGCGCTAAACGACACGCAATGATGAGGCGTGCGGGAATGCCCGTGTTTGAACGCTGGTTAGTGCTTGTGCGCGAGAGTCGATCTTGGTCTATTCGACACCGAATAAGGGATGTCACAGTGACTTGCGAGCGAGATTCGTATCTGTATCGTGTAATTAGTATAGATTGACGAACAGTTATACTTGGTGTTCATTTCTTGGGACAGTAACCTTTTTACTTTATTCCTCCGCTTCCATTGCAGCAGCCGTTTGTAAAAGGTGAATAGTTGAAGATCTCAAAATGATCTATTTATAAACCACCTAATTATCAAAAAACTTAAAGTTTGCGCTTTTGTAAAGTTCTCTTTAAACTGCTATAACTATGCGTATTTTTTATACTACCAGCAGTTTCATAAAAAACCATCATTGCCAAGAAGAATGCGCCGAAGATAATTTTTTCAAAACAATTCTTAAAATTCTCAGAAACAAAATACATGTATTTCACGTCTAAATTTTGTAGGGATGTAGGTAGGGGTCCCTGGTTATGTATCTAACTCTAAATTGTTTTTTGTCTTGTCATTGTTTTTTAATAAATGAGATCTACCGATCATGATAAATTTAAAAATAAACTATAGCTACATTCAGAGGAAGTGTAAAATGCTTCCTCCGTAAAAAAAATTGGAGATGTATAAAATCTTTCAAAGTCAAAATACATAATGTATAAGCTTTGGATTCCGAAGGCAAGGCTTACGCCTGCCACCCCAAAATATAGCTCTCTAATAAACAAACAAACAAACATACTCACTGTCGCGTTTATAATATTATACATAAAAAAAGATTACAGAAAAAAATAAGGGAAAGCAAGCAGCGAAGTAAATCTTTGTTGCATTTCTAACTCTCTGATTTAACCGCTTTCTGTTGACTTGTCTTGCTTTTCACACGTGCCTGCTAAACGTTTGTCCGTTTGGATTACGAAGGTAAAAATGTCGCAGCGAAGCTTTTCTCGGATCTCGATTATTAGATAGTGACGCGTCGTGAAAGAAAAATTGTGTTGAGATGTCACGTAGTGTTTGTGGTCACGACGTGTGCCGCAGTAATCGATGTTTGATGTTATCAGGCCATGCTTTCAACGTTTGGGTTTATTACACTTCTTTGAATCTGATGTACTCGAAAGTTTAATAGATACTCGTATATGGGTCATAACTTTGAGATAAACTTGACTTTAACTTAAAAAAAAAAACTTAGGTCTCGTGTTCTGGTTACAATGCAAGAGATTTAAAGTAAAGTAGGTACTTACGTATTTTTGAAATATGATATGATAGTATCATATTATTATATATTCAAAAATATAGGAACGAAAAGCTTACGCTAACCTTGGTACCTTGTAGGTGAAAATAGTTTAAAGTAGGTAGTTTAAGAAGCAAATTAAATAATTTGTTTATTTTTTTTAGAAAAATTGCTCTTTACTAGCTATTGTTTAATTTGAGGACAAGATATATAATCCGTCCCCTATTATATTTGTTTTGTGCGTTGACCTTAAGTATTGCCCATACGTTTACGGTGCTATTTTCATTTAGTATGATTTTTTCAATGCCCTTTTAGTGTAATAGATAGGCAACTTCAATCGATACCATTGGTTTTGTTTAGTAAGTATTCACACTTAATTTGCTGTACCTACTGTAATATGTTTGATCTACATAAAATAATAAATAATAATTGATCGCTAAGTAGTACACAGGAAGATTCGAGAGATATCGGATTCAGTTCGTCGGTAGCCACCCTACCATATTAACGTTATTTTTTAAATGTTGAAAATCAAAAGCATTCAGTCAGGTACTTATGTAAGTACGTATTTACTAATGGCATAATAGTCACTGCAATTAAAAGAGTGGAAGTCCATTATCAATACGGAGGTTGTAGATTGGTCCTGCATACGTCACCCGTATAAACAGTATGAATACTTAAATAAAATGTCTTCTAACGATCTGAAAATTTTACCGGTGTCTTGTACTCATTACAATATCACTTCAGACGCTTGACGTCGACTAATAATTAAACTAAACAGTGGCACGCCGTGTACCTGCCGTCGTTAGCCTTTATTGTTACACAAATAAAGGCTACATTGTCGCGGGGGCATTGTTATTGTAATTTAACTCTCGACGCAGGAGTGGTGGACATCTCGAATTGTCACTTTGTTTTCTTTCGCATCCCGTCTCAGGCCGTCGACCCTGGCCCTCGGGATCCTCGGGCTAGGGATGGCGTTGTAATGACTCTTTACGTTTAAGGCACGAGCGTCATGTTTCGAGTTGTGAGTCGCGTAAATTCTGCTGCATTCGGTTTTATACAAAAGTTCAGTTCAAAGTCAAAGTCAAAATATCTTTATTCAATTTAGGTTAAATCAAGCACTTATGAATGTCAAAAAAAGTCTACCACCGGTTCGGAAAAACCTCTGTTGAGAAGAATCCGGCAAGAAACTCAACGAGGTATATATATTATTCATCACAAGTATTTAACACAACTTTATTTTTAACACAGTAGGTGCGCTATTTAAAGGGATCGCTAATGCGGATCGGAATTATTTCCAAATATCCCTGTCCATGATATAGTCATTAACTTTATAATAATTAATATTAATGCCTATAATGTATTATTAAAGATAATAATAGATCTATAGATCTGAATTTTGTATCTGTTTCATTTATAATATTTTTTGGAATTTTATTATAAAAAACGTATGCAATTTGCCAGAAACGACTTTTTGGTTTTAGCCAGTCTGTAAGATGGAACTTTAAGCTTCCCTGTGTTTCTAGTAGGTAGCCTTGGCTTATCGACGTTAGCGGGAAAATCACATATGTTCTTCCTTACATACATGATTATTTCAAAAAACTCACACGCACACTTAAAATGAGTTGTAGGGGAGACCGAGGACAGTTGTGACAGAGGAGAGTAGTGACAACGTCTAATTTTTAGAACTTATTTACTTAACTGCTAGCGAGCTCGCAATCATCATCATCCCAGTATTACGTCTCACTGCACAGGCCTAGAACAAGAGGGCTTGGGCCGTAGACGTGCGGATTCTTCACACGCACATTGAATTGCTTCGCAGGTTTGTGCAGGGATGACAAAGCTCGTGGTAAATTTCAAATGTAGCACATGACAAAAACTCAGAGGTTTTGACTCTGCTTAGACGATAGCTAACTGCTAGCGAGCTCGCAATAGCAAGTGTTTTTTTAGTTCAGGTCTTGAGTTATCGAACACGCGATGTTGCGATCTTGCTAGCAGTAAATAAGTTCTCAAAAATCGATGGTGTCACAACTCTCCTCGGTCTCTCCTACTCAATGACTTTTGTTTGAAACCAAAATTACGCGACCCACAACTCAAAAAATTACGCTCGTCTGGCTTCACCCCAGGGGCGAACCTAACACACACACCCCTTACAAGGTGTTAATTAAATAACTGAAAACCCCAAAGTAAGCAATAAAGTAGACTTCAGAATCTGGAGTAGAACCGAATACATAATAGCATAAATCAGGTTGTGGGTCAAGTAAAAGGTAAAATGAAATACCTATGATATTTACGCTGCTTATCTGCGGTAATATTTACTTACTTTATAATCAGAATTTTTAATTTAATGAACTGGTTAAGTACATAACGAACTAAAGTCAGTGTAAATAATGCCATCGTCATCTTATCGCATTATGATTCGTTTCAGATTAAAGCAATTAGAATCTATACGAGTACTTAGTTGTCACTTTCGCTGCGCTTTACTTGCGTTTTTTTTTTAACATAAACCCATTTTAATCTGAATTTGTCTAAACTAGATACCAAACAAAGTGTCATCCCTAATACTGTCCCATGGTTACGGTATTGGAGTTGGCGTGTAAGTTAGTAGCAAGTGAGGCGAGGACGTGCCGCGATTCTGTTTGTTTTGAAGCGGCCGCGCAGCGCCTTCCGAGAACGCCAGACATGTCGTCGAAGGGACTGTTTATTATGAAACGTTTATTTATTATAGTGAGATTATTACATTTGCTTCGTCATGGAGGTTGTCAAGAGCCTAGCTGGCGTTATGATTATCTTACGGAGAATTATCTATGTTATAAGTTTAGTTGAGGTACATAGGTAGGTACTTACCAAATGTGTCGTTATGGACAGTTAGATTGGACATGAAAAGAACATAATAAACAGGGTTTATGAACCTACAGCAGCCGTTTTACCATTTTTCCACTGATAGAAATTCTCTAAATTATGCCTTTGAAGTTTGGAGAACTGGATCCTTATATATTTTTTGATACTTAACAACCCCCAGAGTGCGGTGAATGCGGTGATACTACGGTGATACCTACTTAGCAAAGTATGTAGTTTACTTCTTCTTGTTGGAGTTTGGAGTACATACCTACTAAGTACCTATGTAGTCTCCCGACTTGTGCTTACAGCCAAGCTTAGGTCGACATAAAAGTGTTGAAAATGGATGAAAAAGGAACTAAAATGTTACATATGAAATATTGTCAGTAGTGCCATCATTTTATTTCTACTGTATTTTGTCATTAAATAAAAAAATAAATTTTGTTATTTCTACTCTATATTACTTTTTTTCGCGTTCTCCATTTCTTTCATCCTCATCATTGTACGCTTGTTTATACATACACATCCCAATGCAAGCATAGGCTACGTCCCAGAATGACAGGGCTTGGACTGTAGTTCCCATGCGGACCCGTGTATGAGGCGGGTGTGCCGCAAACTTACAAAGTAGCACCCTGCTCTAGGCTTGTCTCTGGGGGGCTAAAATCGAAGTTCGTACGTACGCAAAAAATATTAGCGTCAGCGGGACGGCGAGATACAAAGTTAGAATTTTGCACTTGGTAGTGTAGGGCCTGATTCAATAAATTATTGTTCCGTACACTTATTGTAACCGTTCTGTGTCCAGGTGATGTGGCAGCTAGCCGCGCTGCTGGCGGCGTTGGCTGCGTCCGTGGCCGGCACGCCGTGCTTTGAGGCTCGCACGCGCTGCGCCTACCGCACCGGCTGCGGTGCCGCGCTCAATAATTACATGATGCTGTGCAATGATGTGCTGACTGAGCCCACCAGCGTGTGCCCTAAGCCGTGCGAACACGCGCTGATCGCGTTGACTTCCACTGAGGAGGGAAAAGAGCTCATGAAGGTGAGATTTTTGTTTTCATATAGGCAGTCCGCCATAGCGATTTCCTGTGGCCCTGACTAAAATGCGAAGAAATCTAAAATCTATAAAAAAAATAATCAAGATATGCCAGAGTGATAGGCCAAAGTTAAAAAAGAACTAGCAGCATAGCGTGAGCGCTACGATACTTACGATATGAGTCATTAGGGTTTGTGAGCCAGTTTCTGTCAGTTGCAATTGGCAGGTCGTCAATCCAGCCGAGAAATGTTTATTAAACTGGAAGGTAGGATAGTTGGATGATTCAAAATTATGACTAAGACGGATTGCGGAGCAAGAATCTCATGAATGTGAATGTACAATAAACGAGGATTGCTGATACAATCTTAATAACAATATGTTAATATGGACATATTTTATGACACACCTCATTCACACTTCAGAACTAAGGGTTCGAGCCTGTCAAAATCACTTTTCTTCAGCGGTTGTTTATAGTCCGTCTGTCGCAATTGAACAACCAGCCAGCTAACTCTGGCCTCTCATTACTCACTCAAGGGTGCCTTGCTCTAACGTTTTGAATGAAGTCGTCAGGCTGGAAGGGTCGTGGTAGACTGGTGATGTCGGGTTGTACTGGTGCGTGTACGCAGACGCCCCGCAATAAAATCTAATTTAGACGTCGTCGGGCAGATTTGTCGGACACGACGCGGCAACGAGATCAAATCGCAGCCGGGCGAGGGTCGCGGTTGACGACCTCTGCGTACACATCACAAATAAACTGCATCCATAGGAATACCAATTTCATTTAGGAAGATATCTTTTTCTCTGTCCTAACTCTTGAACCGGTTCTTTAAAGGGTCTTTTTTACTTTCTCGTATAAATTCATTAAAATAAAGAATATCAGTTCATCATCTTAAATTATATTAGTCTCCAGTTTATTCCTATAATAACAATGCCCAGGCCAAGTCAAAACAATGGTAATCTGACGTTGGAAGAAACCTTCCCAATCGTCCTGTGGTATTGTTTCTCAAATCCAATTGATGGCTATTACAGTTTCATTCAAATAAAACTAATTGAATGAATTGGAAGTATGATGTTGACGCGTCTTGTGGACTGATCATAGACGGAAATCCTTCCAAAGCGTCATCCGTTCCTCCTTATTTAGAATTCTCGGAAATCATATCTGTTGTTGAGCTTTGAGTTCATAAATCTGTTCTTTATTTTGAATCTCAGATCAATTAAGTCTTGATTGATACCTTTACCTACCTACTAATGGCTCGAATAATTTTATAAGTATTATTATGCATCGACGACCAGACCAATCTATTGAAGCATCTGCATTAGGTAATCTATGCATCATATGCATTACGCACGCATTCTTGTCTGTAAGCTTGACTGTGCGTTTTAAATAGGTTTAATCAATCCAGTTATGTAGGCACATATGCGTAGCTATCGGACGCCTAGGCGTTGCCATGTACTGGAGCCCCCCACGCTCAGGGGCTCTTTAAACTGAAATCAAAAGAGAAAATTTCTCCCGTTTGTCCTTGACTTTACAAACTTTTTAATCTTTATCGATTTTACTGAATTTATTTAAGTCACCTTACTTTGCTGTGTGTGCCCTACATTCTGCATTCTAATGCATGTTTGCGATATGTGAATTTTATTGAATAAATCCTGCTAAAATTTGGGGGCCCAATTTCTTTTTTGCATTGGTTTCCTAAGTTACTTAGCTACGCTACTGAGTGACAGCGAAAAAAAGACACAATACGGAACCCTTTTTGCATTTCAACTTTATTAGGTACCTACGGTACAATTAGAATGATAATGTCGCTCGGGACTCGTCGGTTTTCTTCGTTTTCCTAAAGATACAAATGAGAAAGAAAAGGAAAGCCGATCTTTTATTTCGAGTTCTGAACAACATTAGCAAACTAATTTAAGTGTATATGGTTACATGGTAGGTACCTAACTTAGAAAAGTTAACGATTATTCCTTCCTAAGTACTTGCAAATGCATGCAGCTTGCAAGCTGCATTGTAAAACTTTGTTTACGAAATCGCCGTATATCTACAAGATATTAAGACCTCCGTGAAGTGCAGGTGTTTTCTCGCTGCATTTAATTACCTACAATGTATTGCTCCATACATGTACGGGAAGATCATTACCAAAAGTTTCGCGAATCAGCTCAATACCTCGATACTGATGTTGATCCATTAAATGTCCATTAAAGACGGTAACTTGTTGCTTGTGCACGTATTCATGATATTATGCTCTTATATGGAGCAGCGTGCATGCCCATTTACGTTATGCTATGTAATTGAGCAGAGGCTGTAGCTCCGCAATGTCTTCTCGTCCAAAATTCATCAGTGCCTTAAGACTTTAACCAATGTGTGTTGCCAGTGATGACATATGGATCCGAGACGTGGTGCTTCACTATAGGCCTTATAAATAGGCTCAGAGTTGCTCAGCGAGCTATGGAGAGAGCTATGCTTGGGCCGACATAGCCAAGCGAATTAGCTCGTTGAAGTGGCAATGGGCAGGCCATATAGCACGGAGAAGAGATGGCAAGCGCAGCGTAGGACGTCCACCAACGAGATGTACGGACGGATGACCTGGTTAATGCCGCGGGTTCACGGTGGATGCAGCCGCTGCCAACCGAAGCGACTGGAGGCTTATGGGGGAGGCCCTATGTCCAACAGTGGACGTCCTACGGCTGAGATGATGATGATGATGATGTAGCGCAGCGTGAGGATGCTATAGTTCTTATTAAGAGTATTGAGGAACATGTTTATGGACTTCCACCTTCATAGTAGTAGTCTTCAAAGTCCTAGAGCATCGTATTTAAGATTGCTCTTCGGCTGTAGCTGTTTAACTATGAACTGTTCTATTGTATTGTATTGTATAACTTTACTCTTTATTGTACATAAAATGTATGAAAATTACAGTTACCAAGAGAAAGAGATGTACAAAGGTGAACTTATCCCTTAAAGGGATCTTTAAGGGACTGTTGTTTGGGTAATTTCGCTTTGAAATGAAAACTGGTTTTGGTGTACGGGTACCTACAGCACGCGCCCCTGACTGGCGAAGACCCGGGTTCGATTACCGGTAATAAAGTTGTGGTATAGGTATAGATTTCATTAGAGATTTGTAGATACGTGATACAAAAACAAATCGCAATTAACATTCTCTTCTTTTTGTTACCAACCGTTGCAATTGATTTCCGTCTGAGTAGCTAATAAATAAAACATAAATACTTAGTCACTACAATCAACAGCGGTTTAAAAAAAATCTATATTTTCCAATAAATAAAATAATGTTGCTACTACTTACTTACGTAATAGTACTTATGGTTTTCTACTCAAGACAAGCACCCCTGTATGGGCAATGCTCTTAGTGGCGCGCATTTAAAAGGCACTCTCACAGAAATTCCAGCGTTGGTCGCATTCATATTTATAAGGCGCGCGTCCATAATTTAGATTAACATCACTTAAAGCCTTAATTAGTAGAGGCGGTGTGATTATTGTTGTAGCTGGGCAATGTGTATCGAGGTACCGAGCGGCCTTATTCAGCCTTGAGATTTGACGTCTTGATCGGAGACCTACCGCATCGACTCTTGCGCGGGCAGGTGTTGCCAGCCTCCACAAAAAACGAGCGTAAGACGGCGGCGGTCCATCATTAGTCTCATCCGACCTAGGTATGAAATAAATTGACCATGAAATTAAAACGGATTTTGAATAGGATCAAGATTTATAACGCTTCGTAGAACCTAATTCTTCTTGTCAGTGAATTAATAAAACAAGTTTTTTGACGAGTTTCGAAAGGTCACGAAACTGCACTTTATACTTTATTCCCGCGTGAAATAATTGGTCAAAAATATTAATTTGCTGTTAAACCTGGTTTTATCCAATATTTATTTTTCAAACTTGAATTTTCATGAAATAATGTAGTACCTACCCTAAGTTATGTGATGCCAGACGTGAGTGAAATGCATCCGGCCGGCTCTACGTTTAATATTTATTAAGACTTTACAAAACGCGATGTATTTTGATAGTGGCTGGAATGTTTCATATGTCGTAAAAAACTTTTACGAGCGTGAAACGTTATTATTATGCGATACGGACCGCGGAAATTTATGATTTACTCTAAAAGTTTATTGGATGTATAAAGTCGAAGATTTAACGTGTTGCCATCAGTGAAGAATTGTTTTTTGTTGCAGTGCGAGTGCGAGGACGAGTACTGTTTGGAGGCGAAGAGTCGGATAGACGTGTGTCGACCGTCGGTGTTGCGTGCCACAGCCAATGCGACGATGTCATGTCGGCTGTCGCAGCTGATCTGCTCCGCCGACGCGCAGTGTGCGACAGCCCTCTCCTACTACCACCGGTTGTGCCGCGCCATGTATCGCGGCAGAAAGTGCTCCCACAAGTGCTTGAACTCTATAGAAATTTTAAGAAAACAGGACAAAGCGGCTGCTTTAACAGGTTGTCATTGCGACGGCAACGAAGAGTATGATTGTCCGCGGATGCAGAATAATCTTGCGAGGCTTTGCTTCCACAAGAAGTTGGATAATGGAGACAAAATTAATAAGACGCAGCCTCCTCACGTTGTGATGACAGGCAGCAGTTCCTTTACCTCTGTTTCAAAAGCGGTACTTTTGTCAGCATTTTTTTATATAACGTTTTATTCGTGATAATTTACAGCGAGGGTTACCTCACACGATTAGATAGAATTTATTGTAAAAATGTAAATACATGTACATATATTTCTAGTGTAACAATTAAGCGGGGTGAGGGAATCCAAGGGCAAAATATGTGCCATGGGTAAGGTGCTCTTTACTATATTGAAAAAAAAAATGCAGTTTATTTTCTTCAAATGCTGTATTTTACAATTCCAAGTACACTCGACCAAGTAAGTGCTTAACCATTTTTAGGGTTCCGGAGCGAAAATGGCAAAAACAGAACCCTTATTGTTTCGCCACGTCTGTCTGTCTGTCCGTCCGCGGCTTTGCTCAGGCACTATCAATGCTAGAAAGCTGTAATTTTGCACGGATACATATGTAAACTATGCCAACAAAATGGTACAATTAAAAAAAAAAAAACTTTTTTAGGGTACCTCCCATAGACGTAAAGTGGGGGTGATTTTTTGTATCTGGTATCGTTGGATAGGCCTTTTAAAACCTTTAGGGAAATATTCAACTTTAAAATGCAAATTTTCATGAAAATCGAGCGTCCCCCCCCCTAAAATCTAAACCGGTGGGTAGTAAAATTTGAAATTCAGGATGGTAGTAAGTATATCAAACTTTCAAGGAAAACTATAACGGCTAAGTTTGCTTGAGAATTATTAGTAGTTTAAGAGTAAATAGCAGTCTTAGGTATAAAATATACCTAAACTTGGAAGATTCCGTATAAAATACGAAATCCTTAGAAAAATATTACTTAATTTTTCGTAATGGAACCCCTATATATTTACCCCTATATATTTGGAAACCCCTATTTTAGGCGTGTCCGACACGCTCTTGGCCGGTTTTTTTCTGACAGTTTCTACATCAGAATAAAAACAATAAGGCTTCTTGTCACATTGATTTTAAGGTGAATATACATAGACTGATGTTTTAAGCCACATTGACATCGAACTTTAGGGTAGTAAGGATTTTTTTTGGTACAGTCACCAGCATTAATATCTGCTACAGCGGAGCGTGCAAAAATATCTAACACGTCCTTCCGGCCCTAGAAATAGAGTCGTATCAGATAGGTATTTATGGACGTTTGTTGGGTCAGATATTGGTGCTGGTGACTGTACATTAGGCCTGGGTCAAGAAAAATTTAAGTAAATGAGGCGCATGTCAGTGAAGTCTTTTAACACCGGTGTTAAAATTAATCATATTGAACTTTAATTAATAACAGCCGTTAAATTAACAGCTATAACTTGCACCTGCCCCTTTTACACGGAACGTACTTTTATTACATATATAAATACACCGGTAAGTTTTACACAATGTGATGATTAGGTCGACATGTAAGATTTGATAAGGGTATTTTAATTTTAAATATTTTTTATTATTTTTAGCTTTTTAGCTATCCATTTCAAGTCCACATGAGGCTCTATTGCTACATTTACATATCATATGCATATGAGACATATCATTTCCAATCCGAAATACTAGGTACTTATTGTGAAACATTTTATAAATTTTTCAAAATATCATCCGGTGTCGGTTTAGACTTATGAAATTTTATTAAATTTTGATACCCCGTTGCTGGACCACTGTGTCATAGTGTTACTGTTAAATGTACATACATATTAAAGGTTGAATGAAGGTAGTCTTTAAAATTGGAAATATATATCTTAACAAATAGTGCATGTGACATTAAACCTGTGTAGCAGTTATTTGATCGGTACACACACGATACTAAACAGTCCCACAAGAAACCTTTTAGGGTACAATTTTTTTCGTTATCGCGGCGTAAATCGTAAGCAACTCACTGGATAATGCAACAATCCTGCATGATAGAGGGCTAGCGCTCGCCCACAGCTCGCGTGCGCGGGCGTCGCTATAAATATGCCGGCGCCGGTGGTCCGGTGACAAATGCTAGGCTGTTCCCGCCGCGGCGCCACGACGATTGATCTAACGGCTGCCCGGTACCACGCACTGTCAAACACGAATTTACACGTCAATGTTACGAACTGTCTCTACTTTCTTCCTTATGTTGGAAAGAAACAGGAGAAGCGCTGAGGTTACCCGTGGTAACGGGTTAGGGAAGTGGATGTTCTAATGACAGTCGAAGCTAATTCCGGTAAGCGAGACACTAATCGCTAGAGGTGATGTAGGGCGGTGGAGTCTGTACGAAATATGTGGGTTGAGATTCCAAACGTCAAATTAGCATTCTCGGTTGTTATTTAAACGTCTTCTAAATGTTCGCACTAATTAATTTCTAGAACAGATAATACAGATATGTATATCCCGCGGCTATTACATATGTTCAAATATGTATCATCTACTTTGGATATTGTAGCGGTGTCCCTTTCATTCGTTTTAAATTCAACGTTCTCAACCGCCTTGTGGTGCCGTAATGGGTAATGAAGAGGCTGGACCGGTTTGGTTGAAGCCAGCCTATTCGAGGTAGGTAGAGCTGCAAACTGTTCAACTGAAATGAGAGCACAGCAGACTAACTGTTAGTATAGGTAGATGCTAACATTAACAGTCTGTTGTATAGATACAGGTATAAGAATAGGGTCTATATTAGACTTGTCAGATTTTTTAGTCAGAAGTTTCATACTTCAAACTCTAATTTGTTTATTTCATCAAATTTCCCGGTACTTTTTGGATCTTACTCCGGTACTTTATAATTTTTAATTTTCTTGTGAAAATTTCCAGAAATATCCGAGAACTTTCTAACTTTTTGAAAACTTTCCGCAACTTACACTTCTGTAGTCCAGTATAATCCAAATACATATAGACTTATCTAAACTTTCGAAAATATGTAGGTAGCGCAGACTATTCCGACGTAATACGGCCGTGGTATATGTATTTTTGAGCGGTTCAAATTGATACATATTTTTGCACTTGACTGTTATTCCATCAACATTTCACTGAGGCTGAGGGATGATGGGAATGATGTTCTTTTATCGACGCTAAAAACAACACTTACACATCGCCGGGTCTCTGACTCAACCTAGTACCTATATGAAATTTTGAGAAATTCGACCATTTTTAACCCTCGACGCAAAAAGAGGGGTGTTATAAATTTGACCGCTATGTGTCTATGTGTGTCTGTCTGTGTCACCGTAGCTCTTAAACGGGTGGACCGATATGAATTCGATTTTTTTTATTTTAAATCAGGTTTTCTAGTGATGGTTCTTAGACATGTTTCAACAAAATCAGTTTAACCGTTTTTGAGATATTGAACTTTGAAGTGACAAAGTCGGGGGTTTTCCAACTGTTTCTTGGTTAGGTTAGAATATAGATACAAATCATAAAGTAGATATTCCAATTTATTAAATTGAATTTAATATCCGAGGTTGAGTCACAGACCCGTCAAAATATACATGTGATTATATTTATGTCATGTCATCACATGCTAAAACACTTGTATCTTCATTGAGTTTTACAGAGACCTTGATGTAGTGCAATGTTTGGTATGCATCTCGCGATTGTTTACTAATGTTCCAACGCCAAATCATGCATTATGCAGCGGTGAAGAAGCCTGCAGAATACGAATGACCGTACAATATTGCTCACTTAATCTTACATTACGAGTTTGCTGGTAGTATTTGCGTCATTGTTCCCACGTGTTGTCTATTGGTTCGGACATACATATATTGTAACATAAGATATGATGTGGATATAGTAGCGTCTGAAATGCGAGTATAGTAAGGCCATGAGAAGCTTCGCTTGAATCCATGTAGTATGTACATTATGATAATATTATTTAAATTAGTGTTTCCGAAAGATAAGGCCAAATTCTGGCTGGACCTATATTATCTGCCACTATAATAAAAACAAGCATAGCTACTATGGATATAGGAAACACAATGGTTTTCAACTTTGGTAGAGCAAAAAAAAAACCTGAAGGTCCAACTATCGCAAATCAAAGCACCATTTTGACATTTTGTGTGTGATTCATTATAACGTTATGAAAAACAAGGCACAGTTGTTAACGTAGATAGTAATTAACATAAGTTTTTAATAGTATAATTGGTTGTATTATAAATAGCGATATAAAATTAGAGGCAGTTTTGTGTGAGCGTGATGTGTGCAAGAATACTAAGTATAAAGTTGAGTGTGCGTGTGGTAAAAAGTAGTTTAGTTTAATTTTAAGTAATATCCATAATTGTTAAACCGATTAACCACAGTTTACCAAAGTGAGATTATTAGATTAGTGGCTTAATGAAAGTTTTTTCATAAGTGCGGTAGACAATACGTCGCATAACTGGTGAGAACTTTGACCTTCAGAAGTAACTTTGGCTATATATTTTTTGTATAGTAAAGTACAAATTGTCATTAAACGAGTATTAAAGGATAATCTAAATTAATCAAAAATATATTTAATTGATCATCATTCAAGATGAAAGTAAGATAAATCTCTAGAACTAAAAGCTAATTTTTATTAGGGTCAAAGTGTTTTTAATGGTATATGCCAATATAGAAATTCGTACAAAGTATTTTGGAATTATAATTATAAATAAATAATAATTTATTGAATTAGATTATATTTAGTGATGTAATTAAGAGTTTGTAAAAATTGTTGCATTTGTTCGTTTTGTAAAATTTGTGTTAAGGATTTATTGGTATTTATTTTACTGTAATAAAATAAAATTCTGTTTTCTTTATACTGTTTATTTTTACATCCATTTCATCGGATGAAGCAGTTATTATTGATTACCTTTATTCATCATGTTCCGAAACAATTGTACCAATCGTTGTCACATATCAAATTCCAAGTCCATAGGACTATTTCAAGTGAATTACTTAACATAGACTGGCATGATATGTAGCTATCACGTTACAAGGAAAAACTGGCAAAACTGCATCTGTGATAGTTATGACATCGAAAATCCCAACGGGACACAAACCAAGCGTTCCTTACAAAATGTTAAGAACTTGTTTGACACGTTTCTTCTAAAAACTATGTATTGAAATGGTATGAGAATAGAGCAATTAAGAACATATGAAGCTACAGCTTTCATTCCCTTTTTTCACAATTACTTAAAGAAATTTTCTTGACTACCGTCGGTCATGTTCGACAACTCCCGATTTTGTCTCACTAGGTAAATATCGCAAACTTATAAAAAAAAACTTGGTTGATGTTGTGTTGCGACAAATCTGTTTTTCATGAATCAAAAGAAACTCTTCATTTATCTATCCTCGCACAGCAGAGCTCTAGTGGAAACAGCGTACGTAAATGAAGCATTTCTATTGGTTCATAAAGAACACATTCCTCGCAACGCAACACCTCTACCTATGGTGAAAAGGCAGCCTTAATTCGAAGTGCACGTTTTTCCCAGTCTTAAAACTATCAATGAGAATGTTGCAGTCTTAAATTCCATTAGATGGTCGGAGAAATATCGCGTGAGTTGCGCTACTAGTACATTTCCGTCGATACAATAGGTACTACAATGTAACGAAACCCGCAAATGTCTTGCACCAGCTAATTGAAGATTTAAAGTGCAAAAGCTTAAAAGTAAGTGCAATGCAATGTGAACGTAATACATCAAATCATTGCGGGAGCCAACTTGACCATGATTAACTTTTCTCGAGTTTGAAGTTTTGAACGTTACCTACTATTTAAATCTATTCTCTGACCTTAATATACGTCCTTCTACGAGCAAACGCAAACTGCAAACGTCCAAATTTGTTAGTTTTTATATTAAGTCTATTTTTGTATGAAAATGAAAATGAAAAATATTTATTAAACCGTAAATTAGTGCACTCATGAAATACTTGTATTAGGACGCCCCGCTTCTCCATAGCAACAAATTGCCATATTTTTTAAGAAAAAATGTGTGTGTGTGTGTGTGTGTGTGTGTGTGTGTGTGTGTGTGTGTGTGTATTTATGTGTATTTTGCAACAGATTCGCAACTGTCGCTCGCATCGTGACAAGTTTTCTTCTCTGCATAAGAAAAATGTCTAATGAAGTCTACGTTAGAAAGATTCTACAGAGCCTCGCAGTTTAAATGGTAGGTACTATTGCACCTAGATAACAGACGGATCGTTAAACATCCATCTTCCAACTTGTAAAACGGATGTAGGTACGTAATGACTTTAGTGTCTACTTGGAGGTCTTATCGACCCCTGGTATGATGAGGCCCCCTGCTGTGTACATTAAGTACTTACATACCTTAGTGTAGTGAAGATAGGTACGTAAAAAAAAACTTGTCCGTAAAAGGAAATCAGCGGCCGGTAGGTATGTTTCGAATAGCGCAATAGCAATGGGTCAAGATGTTTTTAAAATCCATTTTACTATTCAATTTTTTTTTAATTTAAATAGAATATTTACGCAGATGGTTGGGTTAGTTAGAATGATCACCCCTGGCAAGGTTTTTATCGAAATTTTTGATTCAAAATAGAGTAATGCCTTATTATAAAGTGCTTATTGTCAACATTAGGCGACTATTTATGACAAAAAAATCCTTAAAACGCATTTAGAGGGGATGTTCAGTCAAACTATAACACGACCACCTGAAATATTCGTGATTACAAATGCTATTTTCTAGAAAAGTAACTGTTGCCCACGACTCCTTATGAGAAGAATTAGGGGCTAAAACCCCCACCCATTGATTAATTTTATTTGACGGATAAATGTGATGCTGTCTCCGTCTATTCGAGCAAAACAAACAGAGACGGCATCACATTTATCCGTCAAATAAATTTAATCAATGGATGGTGAAACAGTCCCTTAGTCTGAGAAGAGTTAGTAGTAGTATTAATCTTTATGTCCTTTTCAGAGTCTAAATCTATCTCCATACCAAATAGCTACGTATCGTCTGCTAAGAATTTGTTTATCCGGCACCCACGGGAATCATACTATTTTCCGGGATAAAACTATCCTATGTTCTAAATTAAATATTTCATACCAAATTTCAGTACTTTAGTCTCGAAGGCGTAACAAACAAACATGTATACTTACTTCAACACACAAGGATCACGTGAAATACGGAAAGCTGTACGATGTTTTTGCTTTCGATTACCTAAATATTAGATTAAAACTTAAACCTTAGTTTTTAGGCGCGGTCGTATAAAAAATTCAATCGCTCGCGCAATTAAAACAGCAGTCAACTATAGTTATTGCGTAAGCACTGATTTGAAATTCCGATAATGCTATAATAGCCCTGTCGCCGGTTTTTGCGACATCCGTTCTCACGCCGTAGGATTAGGTTCGCCAAAATATCACGTACCAATTACCCCAACTCATGACTCAAGTTAGTTATGAAGTGCTTTCACGTATAATAAAGTGGCACTTACGTATTAACCATTTAAGTGCGTTAAAAAATCACAATAGGTCACTTCCTGAGTGTCACATCCCGTGTAAGCGTGAGAAAAATAGAGAGTTTGGTGTATTTTAATGCAGTTTTCAATATTAGCGGTTTAAAAGAGACTTTAAAATATCTCACGCTGTGGGAGGAAGTCAGTTTTATGGTAACCGGAAATGAGATGATGGTGAAGAATCTTGTGAAGACTAAAAGATGAAGAAGAGTAATTAGTACGATTGGTGATTTTATGTGACACATCAGTACAATACTCGTAGTATCGCCTTTTGTCTACCCTGCATTTCATCTTTTTGCTAATTTATAGGCCATTGCACTGATTCGTTGTGTTCAGATGTCACTTGTTTTTTTTTACCAATATAACAGAAGCTCATCTACCAAACCTGAGGCCGTATTGTCTAACTGATGTTCGCGATCTCAATCACCATCTGTTTCTACCCTCGTCTCATACCGGTTGACAGAAAGAAGTGGTGAAAAGATTGTGATTTCAAGTGTGTTTAGACAATAAGGCCTTGCACGGCTGGTACGAGCGGTTTGGATCTGCTTGGCCGTCCAGTGCCATTTTCTTCCAGGAAGTATAAATAAAAATGTAACGGCCCAACCACGACTTATGTGCGATGGATGGCGCGGCGGACGTTTTCTCCATGCGTTTTTCGCCACACAGTGACTACCTGGCAACACGCGCAATGAACAGAGAAAACTCTCCGGTCTCTCCGCTACTCCGGTTGTACGAGGTCGTGGCCCGGCTCTAAAAGTGGTGCACTGAGCAAGCAAGAGAACAGAAGGATAAAACAATTTCATTTCCTTTTCCCATAGAACTAAATCACTGTTAAAAGTATTTAAAACCCTGCCGTGACTCAGATAAGCGACCTTTAGCTGAATTTTCGAGGTCGCCTCGGCGCTGTGGACGGCTTAATTAAAGTAATGGCTTGGCCTGAATTCGCATAGGTAATGCATTGTTTTCCTACACAGCTTGGAGCCCCGGCCTCCGCGGGTGGTCCCAATTACACGAGCCCTGTCTCTCCGGCTTGCGTAAGCCTTCTAATTACTAGCAATTCAAGTAAAGATGAACATTAGCCGATACAATAACAGAGCATTACAGACGGAACAAAAAGTTGAGGTCGTTCGCTTTTGTTATGGTGAATTCTATAATTAGACTTTTAGGCTGTCGTAAGTCGTGATGCGCCGTGACAAAATTGGACTGAAGTTGGATTTGCTTGAGTTGGCATTTAAACAAAGTTAGAGGAAGTGAAGAATTAGAGCTCGTGTGCTGCTCTTATTAACGAAACAATAGAAAAACGGGCTAACAGATTTGCATTGAGAGTTATGCAATAATGTCTTGGTTTTTATTAAAAATATTGAGGTGGTCAAAAATATTGGTAATATGGAGGTGTTTCTACAGTGAACAATAACAGATTTTATATCGAAGCGTAGTAATTCGGGCCATAAATTAAACTCATGGTACCTATACTTACATAATAAGTCTAAGAAAATTCGAGGGTGTATGGAGTTTGTATTAAGATAAAACTCTACTTTTTACTTCGATTGCGACAAAAGACAAAAAAAAAGAATATTTTGAAAGAAAATAAAAGTACGTTTGTTTATTTTTAACGCCCGACGCAAAAATAGGGGTGTTATAAGTTTGACCGCTATGTGTCTGTATGTCTGTGGCACCGTAGCTCTTAAACGGGTAAACCGATTTGAATGCGGTTTTTTCATTTGAAAACAGATTTTCTAGCGATGGTTCATAGACATGTTTTATCAAAATCAGTTCAGCTGTTTTTGAGATATTGAACTTTGAAGTGACAATTTCGGGGGTTTTCCAACTTTTTGTTAGTTAGGCTAGGTTATTTATTGTTGATCTCCAATTCAAAACCCGTTTTGCAGATGTGGATGCCATATACTTACATAACATAACTCTAATTGTTCTTGTTAACTGTAATTTTCATATGTCTTATGTACCTACAATAAAGAGTTACAATACAATACAATACCTAAATGATGGACCCAAATCCTTATTTTTGGGTTCTACGTGATGGCCTTTGAAGCTTAAGAAAATCAAATCAGTGAAAAAGGAGATAGCGCAACGACTTGGGCGCATATAAAATAGTGTAGCAGGAGCATGCTCCTCGCAGAACCGGTGGTAGAAAGAGAAGAGGGCCTTTTACTTGGCATTGGACCACTCACTCAATAGTCGAAACAATCACATTAGTTTAAACATTGTATTTTGTTATCTTGTGCTGCTAATTATTCAATAAATCGTTATTATTATTATTATTTTTTGGAGACAAGTCGAATCTCTGACTGAAACAAACATAGTAATAAAACTAGGTACCAGATAAAAATATTGATTTAATTATTTTCTGGGTAAAATGACCTACTGTCCTGTATACATGGATGATTTGCTTCAATTTCTAAAACTGCTCTGAGTAACAAAGTTTAATTTTTATGCGCTTGCGCAGACCACCGCGCTCGGGCGCACCGCACGACGCTCCACGCCTCTTATGCGAGACGGATACACTCAGCACGACTGATGATACTGAGCGCTATAACAGTTCTATAAAAGACCTATATAAGCTCGTAAAACTAGATTACTTATACTACGATAAATTACTAAGAGCTATAGGTACAGTCACCAGCACCAATATCTGACACAACAAGCGTGCATAAATATCTGACACGACTCTATTTCTAGGGCCGGAAGGACGTGTCAGATATTTTTGCACGCTCCGCTGTGGCAGATATTAATGCTGGTGACTGTACCTAATAATGACTTATGATTGATACCAATTGACCTAGTTCCAAACTAAGCAATAAGGTATTTATTATGTGTCAGTAGACAACGGATAAATTAAACATATCTATTTATACAGGTAAATGAATACTTATCTAAATATTTATTTAAAATCCATCTCGGGTATTGTTATATAAATTTTTATATGTATTTTTCATACAAATATCTGGCCCGATGGACGATCTCAGGGGAATCCAGGACGAGGTTCTCTATCCACTAGGCTAGGCTATCATACATAGGTACGACATAATAAATCTGTACAGTTGGAACGCAGTTCGTCTGCAAATTTGACGTTTCCGGATACTTATTATGTAGGTACCTATCATATTGGCGACTGTTCATACATTTTCTATTGCAGCTGCAAAACTGCAGGCTAATGCGACTGAAATGTATGTGCAGTCTCCTGTTGCAGTTAGAACGTTGTCCGTCCGTAATGTTTAAGGCTAATGTGTTTTTAGGGTTCCGGAGACAAAATGGCAAAAACGGAAAACTTATATTGAAAATACAAACTGAAATATAGATGCACAGAAAAACCAGAAAAATAAGACCAGCACTGGGAATCGAACCCAGGTCCTCGGCATTCCGTGCCGCGTGCTACACCGCTACACCACTGCTGGACAACGGTACAGACACGAATTTCCCCCTTATAGTTTCGCCATGTCTGTTTAGAAATGGACTTGGAAGATGCATTTGAAATGGGTAAAAATCAAACCAAAGCTATGAGCGAGCGTGTACAGTAAGTACATGCAGTACGTATTTTTTAGAACTGACACGTGTTAAATTCAAAGATTGTTTAATTTAATGGCAAAATATAAAATATATCAGAAGAAAATTAAGAGGGATTCGTTTTATAAAAGTTTGCTATATAATAATGATATGTGATTCCCCTGACTTCCTACGTGCCATGTAATACGAATGAAATTATTGATGATAAGTAATATTTATACCATAAATTATTGTAGAGATAACAGTGATAGCGACTTTTGTCAAAATGTTATATTATTTTTGTAACCGGCATTCGGCTATCTGGTAATCTCAATTATTAAGTCGTTTTGTCGGAGCTCATCAAAGAATTGTAACCTTCACGGTTTGGCTTAACTGTTTCCTGCTTTGGTCACGTATACCTAAATAATCTTTATGCGTAGAAAATAACCAATATAATTTCTGAATAAAATTTCTTTAAAAATGTTTTAAGGGATCTGAACAAAATACATATAATTATTACAACACCCGTAATTAATTACACTTAACGAAATGAGTATTTACCTCGACGTTTTAGTCACATTGTAGCGGTTGTGGTTATGAGTATATACTGAAGTAATATTCAAACCTACATAAAACATTGATGCCAGTACATGACGACTTAAGTTGTTTCTCATATTTCGAATAATAATAAGTGTTATCATTTTTGTGCACACAGTCACTTCCGTGGATGTAATAACTTTTATACTTAATACCTATTGCAAAAAAACAGTAATCTTATGATAAGTTCATGCGTTTCATAAATAATTAGTCAATCCATTGTAACATTTACATTTTCTCAAAATATTAGAAGGGGTAATTACATC
Organism: Choristoneura fumiferana; assembly: GCF_025370935.1. Lineage (NCBI taxonomy): Eukaryota > Metazoa > Arthropoda > Insecta > Lepidoptera > Tortricidae > Choristoneura > Choristoneura fumiferana. The sequence goes on along the minus strand of NC_133485.1, from coordinate 9,415,258 downwards.
CACAGTAGTGACATTCATTTCATTGTTACTGTGCACACAAAAATGAGAAATACCCTTATTATAGGGACTTCTAGCTTTAGGTTACATAATATTGATAGTTAAAGTTCTATCATGTTCTATCACTAATACATTTCAATTTTGCTATAAGAACTCCACACTCAACTAAAAGCTTTAAATCTTCGGAAAATACGAACCTGATTAAGTTGTCAAGTTAATGCTAATTATTCCCGTGAGTTGAACGAGTAAATAACATCGTCGATTGCAATTTATTTGTAGAATAACACGGAATTTAATGTTTTGGGATTTAATGACTTTCCTTTATCCGTTAATTGCATTAGACTAACTTTAAATAGCGTTTTACCATCAAGTTTCAGAGTAACTACCTAATAGTCGTAATTTTGGTCGGAAAGAGGTAGAATTAAAGTTATTACCCACGTGGTTAGTTCTACTCTACGCGATAAATGGGCATATTAACTAAGTACAGGGACGCTTTTTCTTACTTGAATTACTTGATGAATAAAATTTCTCGAGTTTTCGAAGGAATAAGCTACTCTAAAAAGCTTCTTTTTTAACCGACTTCAAAAAAAGCAGGAGGTTATCAATTCGGTTGTATTTTTTTTTTTTTTTTATGTCTGTTACCTCAGAACTCCGTAATTTATGAACCGATTTAATATTTTTTTTATGCGTTCGTCTAGGAATGTCTTCAATTACGTCCCATAAGCACCAAATCAGGATCTGACGATTGGATCTTAAGGAAATCGAGGGAACTCTTCAAATGTTGTAGGGACACCTATAGTAAATTGGATATAATTAGTAAGTACTAAGTAGTAACTCGTGCATTTGCTCTTGAAAATCATTATTTGTTGAAGTGGAACTGACGATGAAGACCACAGTTGACCATCGGAGTTACTACCCAATAACAAGTATTTCACGGGCTGAATTTTAATTACCTACTTTGACACAGTTGCTAAGCAATTTATGCTCCTCGTAATGTGTATGGTAAAACGGATGGTGAAGCACCAGGACTCATCAATAATGAACGTCTCTGCATCGAAAAAAGCAATCTTTCGTACAAAGTGACGAGCAGTTGATATTAAACTATTGTATCTCAGATTATTTACACTAAAAAGTGTGAAAAAAAAATATAACAAAAAATTTAACCAACTACAAATAACTATGAAAATAATTTTCAACCAGTCTGAAGTCGGTCGGTGCCTCAGCACGAGCCAGCAGGAGTGGATCTATAGTCATCTATCTCACCTACGCACTTTATATTGGGTTTCAATCACTCCTGCTGGCTCGTGCTGATACACCAACCGACTTCAGACTGGTAGAAAATTATTTTCACGGTTTTTTGTAGTCGGATCAATTTTTTGTTATAATCATCATATATGTACATATGTATAAGTGGGTACCTATGCCAAGAATCCGACCAGTCTTCATATGTTCTTAGCTGTACATGTGAATGTAGATGAGAGTAAAAGAAAGTCAGTCGCATGAGCGATCGCGAGTCCTAAAAGAGCTCCTTTTCCGAAATATTGTCTTTCTTTTGGAGACGGTTGCAGGACTGTATCTCAGGCTACTGAAATCATAAACAACCACCATGGGTGGTCACCCGTCCCGTAATGACCGCTGATGATGCAGTAATTATGCCTCCAAACCGAATAGTTTCCTCATTGTTGCGCCATGGCCGCGTGTGTGGCGTGCGCCGACTCGGCTAAAGCCTGTAAGCGGTTTTCTCGTTAGGATGGAGAAGTGTATGAGTAACAAAGAAGACACGAGTCACTAGGCAAGACCCTTGACAAGATGCCAGTGTTGACATTAAATGAAAATGAAAATCTTAAGTTTATTTTGTAAACCCCAGATTGAGAGCAACACAGTCGTTCACCACGCTAACTACTACACCTGAAAATCTGATAGCGAGGTGAACGATTGTGTTGCTCTGATGACGAACTCTGGTTGAGTTCGAAACTCGCCAGCGTATTGTGGTGATGATTAGTTGGAGTGGTGTGATGTGTGTGTGTTCCTATCCTACAGCTTGGAGGCGGAGGAGCTGCTGGAACACACATTTGTTGCACAGACGTAGCTATCGTAAGTTCGTGGTGGTGAGTAAATAGTACCTAATGTTTATAGTTTCTTTGATAATTTTTGGATCGAAATATAACCCTTATAGTAGCCCTACATATAAGTCTAAATTGTGAAGATTTGATGATGAAACCCATGAGAAAATACCGAAAGTCTCCGAGTGGATGTCGGTTTATAGGTAATAGAAAAGTTAATTTACTATTCACCAGCCACATCGAACTGGCGACTTCTAACATTTATCATGTTCAACCCGGTTTCTAAGCTATTCATAATAATAATATTAAGATGTATCGCAACAAATTTAAGTACCGTTATGCTACATGGGACCGCTGTCTAATTCATAGCAAACTGGTGGAGCCACGTCCGAGATTAAGAAACTAACAGGCCTAACAATCTTAACATGCGGCTGTATTGCTACAGGCAAAGTATCATATCGTCAACAAAGATGTGTGTGTGATCAAACTTATGAAACATGGGTGAAAAATAGTAGAGAAATGTGCATTTGTAATGGTCATTTATTTAAAAAGACTCTTTAATCTATCCATGCTATAAAGTATACACGAAGAACTGCTACGAGTAAAATCTTGTTTTAGATTCTATCATTTCGAAAAGCTCACATTTGATGATGTTAGTAGTAGGTAGGTAGGTAGGTAGGTAGGTGTAATAGTACGTGGTATACCTGCTGGTATACCTTACCTTAGGTACTAGTAGGTTAGGTAAGTTGGTAGGTAGTAATCTACCATATTAGCGACAAATCTCTAATGTTTGGCCATCTTCCTAGGATAAAAAACAAGTAAGAGTGAAAATTCACTTAAATTAAGTTTTTTTATGAAATTCGGTGCGAAACAAAGTATGCAGGTATGTTTTTTTTTAACAACCAAGGCTTAGGCACGTTCAAATCCCAATTAAAACAAATGATGCCCTTGCGCATTGGGATGAACACATCGGCGAGGAATAAATCATTGGGTTTTTATGAAGGCGTCATCGCCTCCGCACTGTCACCCGGCTTGCAAGGGTTGCGACTTTGCCGTAATTTTTAACGAATTTTACCTACATATTTATACCTACTTTGTTTTGGGTTACTAATTTTTAATTTATTTATTTGGGAAACAAACAGCATATATAACACAGTTGAATATAAATATAACTTAGCCAATACCTAGGCCAAAGCAGAGTCCACTTATAAAGAAAAATCATTTTTTGTTGCTCGAGCGAGCGTTACGAGTAATTATGCAAAACAATTTTTCATGCAAGTTTACAAACTAACAAATAAACAAAGTTCAACATACTTATTCAAGTATACTTAGAAGTTTTGTATTCTTGAATTCAGAGACCGAATGCCAAAGCAAAGTGGCATTACTAGAAAACACCATTGGAAATAAGTTAAAATTTGCGTATGTTACAAGATAGAAATGAAAAAAGTAGACATGATTAACTAGTTTCTATTGCTCTACTCGTATTTCAAATTCCGCACAATTTGTCCGCACTTTAAAACGGTATTTTAGACTGATGACTGATGTGGTATCAAAAATCGGTCACTCCGGATTGGTTTTTATACGCACTTTCCCTTTTAAAATCAAAATCCTTTCATTAATTTTCATGCAATAACTGAATTAAGAATACAGAAAAGGGTATGACGTATCATTAATCGACTAGCACAGCATAATTTTACTATATTAGGAATTAAGTTAAATTATGAAAGCTAGGATCTACATAATATCAGCGTCGAGTCACCTTCCGTGGCCAGACGAATGCTGAGTGGATTCCTTTTTTATAACAAACGTATTTAGATAGTGAAATATTTTTACTTCCTATTGATTATGTAAGTTATGAAATAAATGTTTCTTTAGGGTATGTTGGGTTGGGTGGTTATGTTGGGATTATGTTGTTGTTTGCGATATTTGTGAGTGTTTGGGTCACCACCGACCTCTGGTGGTGACCCGGGCCGGATCTCTATCCCGGCCGCGACCCGGTTAAGCACATCATCACGATCCAGATAAGTCATGTGCCAGCCATGGCACAGTTTCTTATTCTTATATCTTAAGAACACACGTTGTTTTATAGACTTAATAGAATTTTTTAACAGTTTTTTTATCATATTATCGTTTCATAGAATAATCAATACGCAGAACACTTAATTATAAAACTTACTACCAAGAAAAACATGCAATTAGTTTTCTGATGTGGTCGCAGTTCTAATCTAACCTAACCTACTTTTTTAGTAGCTAGTCGTTTCTGACGAGGTCACTGTTCTAACCTAATCTAACCTAACCAACTTTTCAGCGATTTCTAACCTATTCTAATATATTTTATCGAACAAATAATATTTGTTAAAAAGTAATTCTAAAATTTGATAAATAATAAAGTGAGATTATTAGACTCATTGAATAGTTTTTCTATTAAATATGTTTTATTCAAGTAAATAGTCGTTGAAACAATAATATTCGAAGTAAAAATACAAGGACCAAATATTATATTGAGCATTTTCTGCGAAACGAAATTCTATGAAAGTTCTGTCTGCGAAAGAAGGGACCACCCTTGAAGAACTGATACTTTGGCCTTAATCACAACTTTTATGAATTTAGTATAACAGGTCAATAATATTTTATTTACAATGCTGCTGAGGCAACCCTAGCGCGGCGGCAACTACAAACGAACGTCTTTGTACTTCAGCCGCTGCGCGAGCGCATGAGGTCTTCATTAAGCCTTTTTCGATCTGTCATTTGTTTCGAACACCTCCACTATGATTGTTCTGAGATTATTATCAGTCAAAGCCTCATCATAGTATTTGATGGAGCGAAAAAATGTGATATAAGTAGTGCTTTTAAAATCTTGATGTTCTCGTTGATCGATCGTCATTACGAATTACATGTTTTGTTACTTTAATGTTCTATTTTACATCTTCTATAAAACAATTAATAATTTTACCCACCAACTACAGCTGTATGAACCGAAAGTGGAATGGTAGAAAATCTGCCCAGACGAAAAAAAAGAAGACGGGGCATTACCATCCTTTTCTCGAACCATTTCGACGTATTTTCAAACCCTCAATCGTCCCCGTTTATGCCAGAGAGCCCAAATTCACAGCATAAGTTGTGGTTAGAAAACTTATTAAACGCACCAAGTTTTGTTGATCTATTTTTATACTTGAGATTTTATTGATACCAAAATATGTCAATTTAGTCACTCACTCACTTACTTATTAAAAATAAAGGGTAGGTACTTTCCGACCCAGTGTCCTAGAAAGCTGAAATTTGGCATGAAGTCTATTGGACCGTCTGGCCGATATTGTAAGAAATTTATATGAATAATATATTAATATCACTATATTGGAGACAAATTTAATTTCTTGCAATATTAGCCAGACGTTCCGATAGACTGTACGGTCGAAAATTAAGTCACAGGTCTTAAATTTTATGATATGCAATAGAGCTATGAAACTGCCAGGTCACACTTTAAAACCAAGGTGTAGGGTTAGTAAAGCCAGAGTTAAGGAGCTTGGCTTTTCCTTGGATCTGATAACATTTTACACCGAAAGCGTTATGTGCTTGTGAGTCTTGGCCGCCATTTTACAAGCATTTATTTAACTTGCAATGTATGTACGTAACTATGTATGTATGTGCGGGTCAAATCTTGTAAGTGGAATTTGACCTACTTTCAGTAGTCGGACTGACTTGAAATTTGGCATACTTATGTAGATAAATCTGGCGACAATGCAAAAAAGCTTGTATTAAAAATATTTTTTTTAACACAAAACTTTTGTACATGAAATGTTTTTGGTGGGATCTTATTTATTTGACAAAATCTTATGTTTTTGTTATGGTTAGGTCGATGTATACATAAATTTTTGACGCTATGCTATATAGATAGTAAATTACGCTCTCGACTGTACACACTTTATTATGACACTTACTACGGTGGGTTAGGAATCAAATGTTTCGACTGTACATACTTTAATTTTCCAACAGTCATGCATGGACAACATTTGTTGTTTGGGTATCATCGTATTTTTGGCAGTTGCCCTTTGCATTTAACTATATTATAATAAGACATAATAAATGGTAGCATCTACCCGCATGTAGGGGAGATTCTACTCGTAACCACGGCCACTGTAATGTGGTCGAAACGTCGAGGTAAATATTACTCGTGTGTTTTAGCGTGATAAGTCCTATTTGTGGTAATTTGACTAGCTAAGGTAGCATCATTAACCAGTAAACTCTAACAAAAATGTTACATTATAACCACTAGTTTTCAAATAACTGTAAAATTCGATTTTAAGTTGCTTTTTGAGAGGTCAAATTAAGCATAAGTACCAAATTTCAGCTGAATGAGAGACGAGGAAGTGGTTGAAAAATCGTTTGCAAATTTTAAAATCTCGTCTTGCTTACAAACGAACATTGTAAGTTAAATAAAAACTTGTAAAAAGAAAACATGTTTGAAAACAGAAGCTCCTGTATCCTGTAACATAGATTATGCCTTCATCCTTGTCGTGCGTACATTTACATCCCAGTAATAAGCGGTTGTGTGTTCCCAGAAGGAAGCGGCAGAAAAAGCGGATGGCTCCGTCTGATCCGCTCGCCCTCGGCCTTCGAGCCGATAGAGTCATTATGTGCCATTATCCGACAACGGCACTCAACATTTTATAGTCGTCGGCTCAATTATAACATAAGGTTATTAACCTGAATTTTATGAATTGAAATAAATGTTGTGTGAATGTGTTTGCGTGAGTAGAAGTGCGGTAGTACTATTAGTTATTCGGTGGTAGAAGTTTACTTTAGCTATATAGGCTTAAGAAAATTAGTAATGGTAAATAATTATTGTCTGAATATTTATGCTGACACTTCACTTTGCTAATAGCTATCAGAATGCCTTCAAATTCTTCCGGAATTCAGGTTATTTGGTTACTTTCACTGAACGTCCTTGTAAAAGTTTTTCATCGGAGTTATAATCAATTTGAAGTATAGTCACTCCTTTGACGCTATACAATTTGAACATTGATCAATGCATGGGATCGTTTGTTGACCACAATAGGTACCTGTCAAAAATTAACTAAAATGGTCATCTCATTTAAGATATTAACCAAATGTATTCTTGAGGTAAATATGATTACCGCAAAAAAGAACAAAATAAATGCCAATGTATGTGATTTCAGTTCCAAATTATCCTTCATTCGCACATAAATGGGTATATAAATAAATAGGAAGTTGATAAGGGTTATCTGGCAAACTAACCTCAATCTGCTGAAACATCATCGCTGACAATCTCTTCCGTTCTAGTACAGTGTATAAGCATAAGTTTATAGTCGTGCAAAACTTTCGGAATTAAATGCGATGTTCAGAAAATTTGACACAGCGAATTAGAATAGAAATAAAAGGCAAAACTCGATAGTTATATTGCTTATGCAAACAGTGGGATTGAACAATTGCATTATCGACTTATCATTTAATGTTTTCATAACAAGTACGAGTACCATACAAGTGCCATAATTATCTCTTTGCCAAGCAATGCGATGTCTCTATGACAAAAGAAACATTTAAGTAATACAATGGTTTCACAGCGGGTCCCAGTTTAGTTCAATAGTACCTAGTTAACTTACTTTAAAAAACTTTATTCACTTCCAAAAGTAATGTTTCAGTCCTGCAAACCTACATAGTCATTAAAAAACTGGCCAAGAGGGTGTCGGACACGCCCAAAATAGGGTTCCGTAGCCATTGCGAAAAAATTAAGTAATATATTTTTCTAAGGATTTCGTATTTTGTACGGAATATTCCAAGTTTAGGTATATTTTATAACTGAGGCTGCTATTTACTCTTAAACTACTAATAATTCTCAAAAATTTGCACTTTAAAGTTGAATATTTTGCAAACAAATCACTGAATTGAGAAAATGCTTTAGCAACCCCCCTAAGGGTTTTAAAAGACCTATCTAACGATACCCCACTGTACAAGGTTTAATGAGAAAAAAAAATCACTCCCACTTTACGTGTATGGGGATGTACCTACTATAAATTTTTATTTTTTATTTTTTAAGGTACTATTTTGTCGGCATATGTATTCGTGCAAAATTACAGCTTTCTAGTAAGTTTAATTGATAGTCCCTGAGCAAAGCCGCGGTCGGACAGAGATATGGCGAAACTATAAGGGTTCCGTTTTTGCCATTTTGGCTACGGAACCCTAAAAAGAAATCACAACGCATCGTGTTTATGACAAATGAAATCATCGACCTTTAAACTTTGACCACCACTGATTCTCACCGCCTGATTAACTCGTCGCGGGGCGCGGGAGGGAAGCTGGGCGGCCGCGGCGGAGTCAAAAGCTATACAGCTTACATTTTAGTACCTTGCTTTATAATAGTACTAGGTATTTCTTGCAGCATTCCGCTACAAATAAAGCCTTTCGCTGATCTTAAAAAACCAGTAATAAGATAGATAAAGGATTGAGGAAATGAGGAAACTAAGTTTTCGAAAGTTGCTATCTGTATACCGAATTTCATCATCGGTTAAGCGACAGCCGTGACGAGGTAACAAGCTAACTTACAAACTTTTATAATATTAGTGGGACTAGTGGGATGAATAATGTGTAGAACAAAACAGAACCTAGAAGCAAGCATGACATGTAGCAATCACAAAGGTACCCACACTCCTTGCAAGATGCATATGCATGTCCTGGAGAGGAAGTGATTTAAATAATATAGAAAATTAAAATACAATCGTTAGTTAGCCCCGTTAATGCGGACGAGTGGGTCGAGTGGGAGTCGAGCCTACACGTGCGCGCGCGCCCGGATGCTGGGGGATTATACATATAACTTTATTACCTTTTGGTGACCCTTTGGGCCCGAATTTGAAATAAGATTTAAAACTTACTTTCTCTTACTTATTTTCTTTTCTTACTTTAAAGTGTAAAAACGGGACCCTATTACTAAGACTTCAATGTCAGTCTGTATCTCGTGAACCGTGATAGCTAGACAGTTGAAATTTTCACAGATGATGTATTTCTATTGCGGCTATAACAAGAAATACTAAAAGCAGAATAAAATAAATATTTAAGGGGGGCTCCCATAAAACAAACGTGATTTTATGCCGTTTTTGCTAATGTCTAATGTTGTATAGATAATGGTACGGAACCCTTCGTGCGCGAGTCCGACTCGCACTTGACCGGTTTTTTAATACATACCTACGTTTTACGTAATCTTACGTTTGTGATATTGCCGGTTTTAGAATAGGATGGACCTCTGCCTTCCGTGGGTGTGGTAAAAGAGGATTATGGCGATTGTGGGACTGGATTGGTGTGTTGTGTTCTTCGTTGCTGACTACGGACACCAGAGCCTATACCACGAAGTGCAAAATTCGAACTTCGTATCTTGCCGTCCCGCTGACGCTTACATGATGCAGGTGGTAGGACCTTGTGCAAGGTCCGCCCGGATTGCTACCACTATCTTGCTCGCTAATCCTGCCGTGAAGCAGCAGTGCTTGCACTGTTGTGTTTCGGCGTGGAGAGTAAGACAGCCGGTGAAATTACTGGTACTTGAGGTATCCCATCTTAGGCCTCTAGCAATCCCCTGGGTGTTGCAGGTGTCTATGGGCGGTGGTGATCTCTTACCATCAGGAGACCCACTTGCTCGTTGGCCATCCAGTAGAATAAAAAAGAAAAATATTTTATACGAGAGGGAGAGGGACGGTACGAACGGACTGTACGATACGAACTTTTATGTTCAAATTTCATAGTAGCCCCTCAGGCTCCAGCGTGCTCTAGCGATGCGGCGTGATGTGAAAGGCAAGGGGATCCTGCACCATTTGCCTAAGACAGTCGTCACGAAGACTTCAACCGAAGACCACGAGCACTCTGTCAAGAGTGTAGCGATTTAGAATTAACTTTGCAAAGGACTGGCCTGACCACAGATATAGATTATACTAGATAACGCAAACACCTCAATCTGTATGAAAACCTACCATCTCATATAAACATTTACATGTAGCATCATTTTTTTAGCGTCAGAACGGGAGTCGTGGAGGCCTTTGCCCAGCAGTTGTTTACACGGATTAAAAAATTTCAAAAACAATTTTTTTTAATTTTTTATGTTTGTTACCTCAGAAATCCGTCATTTATTGTTTTATGAAGAAGAAATTCAACCCCAGCAAGCCTTGAAGTGCTTGATCAAGTTAATCGTGTGAGTTGGTGTTATTATCATTTAGCATGTTCGGCACAGAAAATCCAAGAGGATTTTTTCCCTTCTTCAATACTCTATGTTTTTTTTTATCATATATACTTTCCGTTTTAGGCTGCCTGTGAAAACTCTCAATAGTAAATTAGGTAAGTAAAAAATGTATTTCTTAGTGACCATGGCCACATCAGTAGTTTTATTATTATCGAGAGCGCACGATCGCAATGGAAATCAGTATTTCTATCCATCAAACTCTGGGTATAGTATACGACGTTACAGTAGATATATACTACCCTACAGGTAACCGAAAAACCTTTAGGCTAGGTACTTACAGTTGTCCTAGAAACATGAAATATATAACACAAAATAATCCAGTACAAGGATTCCTCATTAAAGAGAAAATTTGAGAAAATTACAAGATTAACAAGGTAAGCAATAGGGTGATTTATCGCATGGAAAAATTTAATAGACTGCTGGAAGAAGCTCCATAAAATCTCCCAAGGCTATCTCTATAGCGACAAGATTAATCCTACTGTCCCATGAAATTCCGCAAAATGGCGTCTTTTTTTCCAGTTTAACGTGTGGTGTCGCGCAAGCGCAAAAGGAACAAGACCGGGCGCGAGTCGCCGCGTTTAACAACTTCATCGGCGCTAACGAGGAACCAGTTCCGCCGGGGAGGCAGATAACGTCTGCGGTAGCAGAGGGGCTATTACGAAATTCGAAATTCGAAGTTCGTATCGTACCGCCCCTCTCACTCTCGTATTAAATAATGTTAGCGTCAGCGGGACGGCAAGATATAAAGTTTGAATTTTGCACTTCGTAGTGTAGGGCCAGGACATTGGATGAAGATTCGTTTTATACGTACCAATACGTGCCTAGTTAAATCCATGGCACAGGGAATGTTCTTCACAAAACTGAGAGAAAAGAAGAATAAAAATAAGTTATTGAATCAGGCGTTACTTTGCGGAAGTTCATATTAATATGATATCATATCAATGAATTAAAATAATTACTTTGCTCACCCACCACACCAGCCACAGTTTTGAGTGTAACATCTGAAGATGAGCTCTGGTTGAGTTCAAAACCCGTCAGTATATAGTGTGGTGGTGATATATGGGTTTATGTGATTTGTGTGTGTTTTACAGTATGGACGTGGGGGAATTGCATGAACACGCATTTCTTATGTCACGTAGCTAACATAAAGTCGCGGGTGAGCAAATAATTGGTTTAGTTCAAGAATAAAAATGTTATCGTTTGTTTCTATTTAGCAGCCATGATTTTTAGGGTTCCATGCCCAAGGGGTAACAAATGTCGCTATACTCTCTGTATTTCTGTCTGTAATAGATATATGGCTGAAACTTATGCACAATATGTTACTTGTACTTGTTGCAAGAGTGAAACTTTGTGCGATAATTTATTTTGTAAGTTTGCATTTTTTTAGTAAAGCATATGAAACTAATGTTAATTATGGCCTTTATTTACTTATTATGTTATAACAAAAAACACGCTGTACCTATACACAATTCTAACCTGAAGTATTATATGAATTCTCGAATCCTACACCTGACCAAAAAATACTGAAATCTTTATCGACGGGACGGATTTAGAGCCATAAAAAACGTGTATCGATAAAAAATATACGGTTTTAAAAAAGAGAAAGCCTTTTGTGGGTGTTGCGACAAATTGCCCGTAAGACTGATGATGTTACGAGAAAGGTTCTTCTAAAAATGATTTTGAGTTAAAGAAACAGGGTGAAGAAAAAAAAGACACCATCGCAAAAACGTCATCATCAGCTTATCAGCTTAGAGGTTCGTTTCAAGTCTGCTTGATTCGTATCAAGCTGAAATTAATACTCCTTGTAAATTTTTAAGTAGGTACTCATTTAATTTCGAGTAATTAATTTAATATAAGTAATTTTACAGCATAGAGAGAGAGAGAGAGAAACATTTATTTACACATATTCGATACACATCAAAATACATTAGATGGAAAAAGTTAAAATAACATCGAATAGTATAAAGTGGACCCCACTCGGCATAGTGTTACGGCAAGCCGCAACGCTGTTTTTCAGTGGGACCCATTTAAAAACGAAAACATATAAAAACATACAACACACTATGACGACACGAACGCCAGCGGAAGGAAGTTCGCAAAGAAACTTTCAATCCGGAAATAATGGCAACACTCGATCGATTAAATGAACCTGTAGCATTAGTAGGTTTTTTTAATTATTATTACACTTTATAACAGTTAGATTGGAAAAATTATGATTTTTAGATCGAATAAGATCCAATTTTCTTTTAATTTTAAAATAAAAATAAAATACCGAGCCATGTAATTGAAAATATTTAGGAAAACCTCAATAATTTAAAAAGACAAATAAAACTTACCTAAGAAACCTTAACTAATGGGAACTCTGCCACAGGCAGATCTTTTGGACGGGGTTTTCTTTTTATATTTTTTATTTTTTAAATAAAATAGAAATATTCAAGAACTTTACTAGAGATACCGACCATTTTTGTTGAATATTAATCCAGAAAAGTACTCGAACGTCGAGGCATTGCCCGTTGATGTCTTTTGTATTGGTAGCGCAAGTGCATTTATAATACAATCGCCACATTTCGTTACTCGACTGCAAGGTATTGTTGAACCACTTATAGAGCGCTGTAATTTTATGAAAACCCTTTAAGTGTAGCAACGGTATATTTTGCCTTAATTTCATAACGTACTATTTTATTATAATAATGAATCTCAAACGAAAACATTCTTAAGTTTACCGAAATTTATTGAATTTTACTGAAAACGTCCTAGTCTATAATTTTTTTGAATATTTTTTTTTTTGCATTAAATTTGATTTTGAGCACTAACTGTTTGCTAGCTTTTTTATTTCGAGAGATTCACGAGCATGACCACCTCTGAAGGAGGCAAAGCTAGGCCGCCCCCCACTGAACACCACACGTGGGCGACCCCACCACTTTAGCCGTACAGTATATTGAACTCTGTGGATACAACCAACTCCCGGCTAGGTTCTCTGTGATCCAACCTCAACCTGACTGCAGTTTCATTTTGCTTATTTTTAATGCAAACTGTTAGGGAATGAGATTCACTTTATTACCGGACAGATAAGTATGATTAGAGGTTCCTCAAGGCTATAGTGAAAAGGCCAGTGATTTATCTTTGGCCTTGTCTGCAATTTCCATCAGGTGAGATTAATTTAACTGCTGGTTTATTGTAAAAATAAAGTTTCTATCACATTCAGATATACGAGTAAGTAGCCGTTTTGTGACGGTGGTTCTCCGATAAACGTCGATTGTCGACTCAACTATGCTCAATTATGTTATTTTATTTATAATCTTATTTCTATTTATTTTGACTGACAATTTAATTTTAATTTTTGTTATTTTTTTATTTTATTTTGTTTTTAAATTAATTTTTGATTTAATGCAGCTATTAATTCTATTTTTTTTCAACCGATTTGATTGTAAATTACATCTTAGAACGTAACTATATAAGTTTCTATTTAGTATTTAAGTTACTGTTTCTAACATAATACATATATTGAGCATCATTTTTAGGGTTCCGTAGTCAACTAGGATCCCTTATAGTGTCGCCATGTGTCTCCACAAAGCTCGTGATTTTTTTTATCTTGACTAACCCTATAGTGTGGGGTATCGTTGGATGGGTCTTTTAAAACAATGGGGGGTTTCCAAGAATATCTTTTGATTCAGTGATTGGTTTGCGAAATATTCAACTTTAAGGTGAAAATTTCATTAAAATCGAGCGTCTCCCCCCCCCCTCTAAAATCTAAACTGTTGGGTGGAAAAAATTGAAAAATTTGAGGATGGTAGTAAATATATCATTGCAAGGAAAATTATAACGGCTAAGATTGTTTGACAATTATTAGTAGTTTAAAAGTCCTATTTATAAAATATACCTAAACTTCCAAGATTCCGTACACAATACGAAATCCTTAGAGAAATATTACTTGATTTTATCGTAATGGCTACGGAGCCCTATCTTAGGTGTGTCCGACACGCTCTTGGCCGGTTTTTGAATTAAACTTAAATGAATTTATTACATAACAATTTTTGTTCCTATATGTAGGCACTGTGTTTTATGTGTCCATTTTTACTTTGAATCGGTCAGGAGCTTTACGTGCAAAAATTGCCTACTCCAATAATACATCCATTGATGTTAATGTTTTAAGTATTGATTGGTAGTATAGAAACACTAACGCTAAGTTCAAATTTCCCTTGTCTTCTGACAGCTCCTTTTATCTCCATTAAAAACAACGAAGAGCACGAAAACGCCTGTCATGCGGCCTGTGAGCTTCAGACAGGTGCCTACAATTAACTCGGGGTTTTTAATGAGCATACACAATTTTGATTGATCATTTGAAACTAGCTGTTTCCTGCTAGCGCGTGGGTTGTGTTGTAGTTTTTAGTTTCTGGGATTTAAAGTTGAATTTTGATATGTGAGACTTGAGTGCTACGTTGAATCATAGAAACTAAGATGGTCTACCTACTGCCCGAACTTTTCTTTCCTATTTATACGCATATTTCAAGCTTTAAATGTTGTAAATAATCTGGTTTCTATTAATAATAACAATTAAAGTACACACACAAACACAAACATCACGCCTGTATTCCCAAACGGGGTAGGCAGAGCACACGAAACGTTACCGCTTCAGAGCCACTTTTCACAATTTTAGGTTTAAAGTTTGACAAAAAAAAGGTACAATAGTGACAGGTTGCTAGATTAGAGTTAGTAAGTAGGTACCTGTTTAATTGTCCTGTTCGGAATAAACACAGACATGCAATAAGTTGCAACTTTCTTTTCTTTGAAAGGGGGTTAAAATTAGTAGAGCCAGTAGGTGCCCATCTACATATTCATATTCATAACTTAGCACGAAAGTACTCACGACTATTAACGGCTATAAACTTACGACATATACAAACATATTTATTTGTACACAGGAATACGAGAGAAATAAATAAAACCTTCACTAAATAAAAATAAAAAACTACAAGCTTTCCTACGTAGCCGAGCACAAAAGCGAAAGAGATGGGTACACAGCTTAGGTAGTGTTGGAGAGGGATGCAACGTATGGAGCCACGTGACACCTGCCGGCCGCCAAATGAAGATATCGCAGCTGGATGTGAGAGGATCGTGGACAGCGATTAGCAACATTTTTGATATGTTCAAAATATAGGATAGTAGGATTTTATCTCGCTCATAAACCTACATTGAACTTACACAGTAATATTTATTTCCGACATGACACGGTTTCCGCCATGGTCTTTTGTTGCAGTACGTACAGCCGAGGAAGAAACGACGAGACAGTATTAAAGCTTTTAAAAAAAGTGTACTAATATGTAGATGCTACATTAAGGCTTAAGTCCTCATTATTGTCGCTGGAGCTCATTATTTGTCGCCTTCGTAACTATTACAGTAAAGTAGTAAAACAACACTGGCGATTAATTCACAATTAGAAGTTTACTTAACTGAGACAATTCCGTTGACAGAACCGATAAAGCGAATAAATTACTAGTTACAAAGGGGAAAATCAAACCAAATCTTGCTCATAACTTAATAATACCACCAAAGGTTTTCGATCGCTACCAGCCCAACATCAAAACGTCTACAGATGCTACTAAAGCACGATACTAAAGCCATGCAGTGTTATTGGTTCGAATAAGATGAATAAAAACGTATATTTATTGGTACGTATGCAAGTAACATTTCGATTTGGTATCGGTTTTGTTTATATTACAATGTTTATAAAACTTACGGTTCTCGAGACCCGCTTTCTCAATTTACGTTTTGTCAACGAATACATTTTATGGGGTTGTGGCTTTTCGCCGAAATTATGTAATCCAAAATTATTCATATCCCAAATGTTACATTTGGACGAACGATTTTTTTCTGAAACTGTAAACTATTCAGGATACATTTCAGGACTATCGTGTATAGAACCCAACCCTTCAGGTCCCACCAGAAAAATAGCATTGTAGCATTTGTACTATTCTTCATTTCATTCATTGTATTTATTCTTTCCTTCTAATGTATTTTTCTGTGTATCGAATATGTGTTCTCTCTCTTTTAGAACCTTAGGTTAGTTTTATAACAATCCAGAAATAGATTAAAAGAGCGTTTATCCATGTAAAACAGTTGGTAAATGAGTAATTTAATTTGGGAAATTATAAATCTCTGGGAAAATATTAATTAAGTATTAAAGAACCACATTTTATTCACATTAAAGTTACCAAAAACAGAGCAGCTCAGCCAAAAACAGGAGCTGTCGACACGTGCAACACTACCACGTAATTTGTAACGCTCGTTTCTTACTAACTCCTAATGCCAGTACGCAGTTTCTAAATTCCCAACCGTACTAATAACTTTGTGATGGTGTCAGTTTACATACGGTAGGCACTGAGCAAATGTTGACGCAGCCCAGAGTCAAACAGTCCCATAATTTGAGCAGGTATCTATGCCACGGGCTGGGATTATCTTGTTCTGGGCGTGATGAGCCGGAAAGGCAAATATCAAGCACGCAAACAGCTTAGAGCAGTAAGCTGAAAAATCAAGGGATGTATGGCTAATGATAAGCGGCCAGGCGGCCCGTAGAATGGATTATATTTAACTAGTAACTGACCGAAGTTATCGTTTTTGGTTTCGGCCAGTTTCGATCATATAGTTTCGGTTTTCGCCAATTGTTGGTCGAAACTTCAGGTTCGCCGAAAATCTGTTTTTAATTTGCACTCTATTTGGGTGCGTAAATAAAATAAAATCGCCAGTAAATAGCAAATAAATAAATAAATTGTATTTCCGGAGCGATACAGCTTAGGGATATTTAAAAACCGGCCGAGAGCGTGTCGGACACGCCAAAAATAGGGTTCCGTAGCCATTACGAAAAATTAGGTAATATTTTTCTAAGGATTTTGTATTTTATACGGAATCTCCCAAGTTTAGGTAGGTATATTTTATACCTTAGGCTGCTATTTACTCTTAAACTACTAATAATTCTTAAGAAAATTTAGCCATTATAGTTTTCCTTGTAAGTTTGATATACTTACTACGATCCTGTTTTTTTCAAATTTTTCCACCCACCGGTTTAGATTTAGAGGGGGGGGGACGCTCGATTTAAATGAAAATTTGCACTTTAAAGTTGAATATTTCGCAATAAAATCACTGAATCGAAAAATCGTCTTAGCAAACCCCTTAAAAGACCTATCCAACGGTACCCCACACTATAGGGTTGGATAAGAAAAAAAATCACCCCCACTTTACGTCTGTGGGAGGTACCCTAAAAAATTTTTTTTTGAATTTTTTATTGTACTATTTTGTCGGCATAGTTTACATATATATTCTTGTAAAATTACAGCTTTCTAGCATTGATAGTTCCTGAGCAAAGCCGCGGACGGACAGACAGACAGACAGACACAGGGTTCCGTTTTTGCCATTTTGGCTCCGGAACCCTAAAACGAGCCTATGCAGTCTCTCAAAGGGCCGGCAATGCACTTGTGATACCCCTTGTGTTGGCAGATGTCCATGGGCGGCGGTGATTGCTTCCCAACAGGTGACCCGCTTGCTCGTTTTCCCCCTCTTATATAAAAATAAAATAAAAATCTAATTTATACAATTTTCGTCTCACAATGTTTGTGACCAAACTCCTCCGAAACGGCTTGACTGATCTTTATGATTTTTTTTGTTTATATTTGGTAGGTCTGAGAATTAGGACGTAAACTATGCAATAGCTATAGTACCTATATAAATTTCAGTTCATGTTGCCACATTCCTCCAACTCTTAATAAAAATCTGACATTAAAAAGAGATAAATTAATATGTACCTAGCTATAATGGTCCAACTAACACAAAAATACTTTGCTGGTAAAACAACATCATTTGTCGATCTCACTAAACAACATCATAAAATCAAATGCGAATAAATTTAACGACTGAGACGAACACCTAAAATGTCCGCCGTAACTTTTCCAAAACGTTTTGATTTATATAAAGGAGATTGTAATTTACTGCTTATTCGATTAGAACTAATATAATATTCATGAGACGATAAAAATCTGTTCCGAGAAGCGATATTAAATTAAAACGTTGTGTCACACTGTCTGTCGAAGTCCGGCACCCGGTGGGAATTGTTTTGTTTTTCTATCTTTACATAGTATAAAATAAAGTCACTTCCCGCCGTCTGTTCCTCTGTATGTAGGTATCTTAGTTAGTATGTATATTATGGTATGGTATGGTTAAATTAAAAATGCGGGATTGAACTAAATTCCCAATAGAATTCCCAAAAATAACCTTTGTTCCAACCAGATAGATTACTACCAACTTAACGAACTAAGCGGAACATTCTCCGTACATAACCAGCACTGGTAGGGCCCGAATGATTTCTTGAATTATATAGATCAGTGGTCAGTGGTCGCCATGTACAGTCGAGTGCAAAAATTATAACTCGTCAAAAATATGGAGCACAGACTTTTATTCCCACGTAATAAGGCCGTGGTAACATATATTTAAACCCCGACGCAAAAAGAGGGGTGTTATAAGTTGGACCGCTATGTGTGTCTGTCTGTCTGTGGCACCGTAGCTCTTAAACGGGTGGACCGATTTGAATGCGGTTTTTTTTATTTGAAAGCAGGTTTTCTAGCGACAGGTTCATCTCAGTCTCTTTTGTTCGCTGCGGAAGAAATCTTAGACGCATAATGGGTATTTACTTTACGTTCAAACATATTTGGGAGCTAAAATTTGAAACACCCATGTATGCTATATAACTATGCAAGATTATGGAATTCTCGGCCTGATGCTGCAGCCAGGATATCCAGAACACTAGTAGGTACACTCTTGATAAAAGCATAGAATATATATCGTGTTTGGATTCGTTTCGATAAGTATTTGATTCTACATACAATGCAATGGTGGCAACAGGATGAGCTGATGCTGTAGCCAGGATATCCAGCACTATACTCTTGAAAAAACAATAGCAGATATGTCGTGTTTGATTCCTTTTGATCAGTATTTGATTCTACATACAATGCAATGGTGGCAACACGATGAGCTGATGCTGCAGCCAGGATATCTAACACACTAGTACTTACACTTTAAAAAAATAATATACCAGTGTAAAAAACATGAAATAAAAAAAACTTAAATTAAAAATTTAAAAAACCCCCGAGAAAAACGCCGCCAAAAAAGACAACTAAAAAGTAAAAAATAATTATGCACTGCCTAGCTGTTGCTCGAGACTTCATCTGCGAAGAATTCGTTTATCCCTATCCCGCGGGGACCATAGTCTGATTTCCCGCAAAAGTAGCCGAAGTTAATTTAGTATAAGTACCTAGTAATATTTTTTTTATCTAAGCGTCGTCGGTGTCGGGGGACCGCTAAGGTTAATACTTAAAAAAATACAACATATGTACTTTAGTTTCCTGTTAACCTTAGCGGTCCCCCGACACCGACAACGCAAAGATAAAAAAAAAATCTTAGGTACTTATACTAAATTAACTTACGCTACTTTTGCGGGAAATCAGCATAGTCCCCGCGGGATAGGGTTAAACGAATTCTTCGCAGATGAAGTCGCGGGCAACAGCTAGGCAGTGCATAATTTTTTACTTTTTAGTTGTCTTTTTTGGCGGCGTTTTTTTGAATGGTTCGAATAGATTACATATTTTTGCACTGGACTATACCCAATTTTTCGAAGCATAAATTGTCAGTAAAAGGAAAGTGACCAACTAGGTACACTAAAACCAACTCAATCGTGACCTACTATGGAACCTTTTTGTAGAAAAAGTCATAGTGACATTGCATTGCGTGACAAGGGAATTTACTGTGAGAACGTTCTACGGTGGGTCAGGAATCAAATGGTTCAACTGTACAGTACCGAAATCTCTATAATTTTCCACCCAGTTAAATAGTGATCTGGGAGGAACAAACCTATGGCCTATGGAATCCTAAAAAGGATGACTAAGTAAGTCGCGTTCATACGTTTCGCTCTACCAGCCGAATAAAAAATTGTATTCTACGAATCATACGTCTACCCAGCTCCTTGGAACTGTCAGAATCAG
This sequence comes from Choristoneura fumiferana, assembly GCF_025370935.1. Classification (NCBI taxonomy): domain Eukaryota; kingdom Metazoa; phylum Arthropoda; class Insecta; order Lepidoptera; family Tortricidae; genus Choristoneura; species Choristoneura fumiferana. The sequence goes on along the minus strand of NC_133485.1, from coordinate 9,394,934 downwards.
CATTTAAGTAACATTAACAGACATACATAAATAAATTGAGTCATATTTGCACCTGACAGAAATTATTTGTTAATGCTTTCTTGAAGGTTCACCCTCACTAAACCGAATATCATAAAAGCTAATTTCACTAGGCATACCAACGTTAAATATAATTTTCATTAGCCCTAATATCATGACAGCTAAACTTGTATGTCCGAATTGATTGCCAAGGCGGGAGCGTAGCTCCTTTTTGAAGTCGGTTAAATGTATGTTGCTAAGCCCTTGTATGGCCCACGTTTGTACTGGCTAGAATTAAGAATCTCTTTTACATACCATGGTTGCAATGAATAACGAATATTGTAGTTATGCGAGTAGGTTAGGTAGGTAGATAGGTAGGTAGGTAGATATTATACGAATACAAGTAATTAAAGCACTCAAATCACAACGGCGAGGTACCGACGCCACGCATCTCGCCACAACAAGATGCTAACAGGAAATAAAAAACGTGAGAATAATATAAATTAAGTCCTCTGCCCCTGGGACAGTGGATGTAGCTACAGTAGGTCGTGTGAGGAAGAATTTGTAATTATTTTGTATTGTAGGTTGGACATTTTAAGACAGTTGTATACTTTTAGTTTTTTTTTATTATATGATAGGGGTAAAAACTGATGGAAAGCAATCACCGCCGTTGAGTCGCAGATACGTATTTTTTTATTTTACGTGCTTTGGAGTGTAGGGCTATTTGAGCACTATAGAAATTGGATGTTTTGAGTAAAAGTCATTAAATTATGATGTTTCAGTAGGTACCTAATTATAAAAATCTATTAAGTAACACATAATGAGATTAAGGCGTGAGTACCTAATGGAACTTAAGTTCAAGAAGAACAAATAATTATTTGTTGGTTGTTTGGTTGTCCGCATAGAATTCGTCTCTCGAGAACTACTTATGAAATTTTCCGGGATAAAAACTACCTATTCTTATGCCCTTCCCCGGGACTGAAACTATTTGTATACCTACCGAATTTCATCAAAATGGGTTTAACGGTTTAGGCTTGATGGTGATGAGATAACAAACAAACAAACAGACTTAAGACTTAAAAACTTTCGCATTTATAATTCCTATTAGTGGGAAGTGGGGTAAACACGGGATTGCAAATGGAGTTATCAAAACAAATTCTTCAAAGGCAGGGCTACTACGAAACTTGAAGTTCGTGTCGTGCGGTCCATCTGACACTTATACTATTCAAAACGAGAGCGAGAGGGACCGCACGATACGAACTTCGAGTTTCGAGATTCGTAGTAGACCTGCAGAACACGCAAACGGAAATACGCGACCCGCGCCTTGCTCTACTCTACTGTATTCCTCTCCGCTATCGCGTCCCTACTCGACGCGGTCGATAATTGAGACGTCAATTTTTTTTGGAGCCGTCCCGAGAGCTTTTTGAATATTTATAACTCTAGCGGTCGGTAATTTAACATCGGGTACTTCTCGTTATCTTAGAGGCTCTATCTAACTCTCGTTTTGTTTCCTCTCTACGATTAATGAGGATTGAAACAGGTCGGGCAACTAAACCTTGACAAGTGGGTATACCTCTCGGTGGAACCCTGTCGCAGCGAGGCTCTGCTGTCCATATCAAGATTTTTTTGATAAGTGCGGCAAATGGTGACTGCGTAAGAGTTCTACCTAGTGAAACGCACGCTTGTCAAGGTATAGAAGGTATTGCTGCATAAAACCTTACGATGCTATCAAACAGTTCGAAGTGTTAACGTAGCTTGTTTACATAAAATATGTGAGAATCTCTCATGTTTAAGGGCGGATAAATATTTGGTTTAAATGTTGGGTACGATCTTTTTCATTGCATATTTGTGATAAACAAAATACTTAGATGCGTTGTTATGAAGGTAACATGCCGATGAGGAAATCACTTTAACCTACTATCTACCTATAGTATACAAGTTCAGCAATTAAAAAAAAAGTCAAAAACCCATATTACGTTGACTATATTTTTTTTTGCATCAGCCATTAGCTCAAAAGTCGAAAACCTCCAAAATAGATAACGTATTTAGTACCTACTTTTCTAAGAGCGTGTATAAATAGTTATGTGTCTCTTTGAACAAACACACTGCTAACCTATTTCTTGAAAATTTGAGGCCGTTAGACATACAGGCCTTTAATTTTGCTTGTTAGAGCGTCATTATTATACTTATCCTTCTGGATCCCTGCGTTCTTAATAAAGAACTAAATAAGTTCTAACTTAGCCTAAATTGCCGGGCGTTCTTCATACACAACTGTAAATATTTGTGTTTTAAACGTATAATTAGGTAGAATAAAATTAAATACATTAAAATTAGAATAAATCTATTTATATATTTATAATATAAACGGCAAATGATTCAGGACTATATGTATAGGCTTTTATGGCAGAGTTTTTTTTTTTATTGGAATCCAGGAGTATATTGGACACAAAACTTCTAAGTAAATTTTGGCCTGCTAACAGAGTTCGCATTGTTTGTTTGGTAGGTATCTAAGTCACGTGACATTGCAGTACCTATCCGTCAGGTGGTAGGACCTTGTGCGAGGTCAGCCCGGATTGCTACCACCATCTTGCTCGCTAATCCTGCCGTGAAGCAACCGGTGAAATTACTGGCACTTGAGGTATCCCATCTTAGGCCTCTAGCTTGGCAACGCATCTGCAATCCCCCTGGTGTTGCAGGTGTCTATGGGCGGTGGTGATCTCTTACCATCAGGCGACCGATTATATATTATTTGTTTATTTCGTAATGGCTACGGAACCCTATCCCGGGCGTGTACGACACGCTCTTGGCCGGTATTTTCAAAAAATTTGCTATTGCAGTCATGTCGCTCGCCTGCATTGCTTTCCTCGATCTGCAGGCGTGTGTGCTGCGTGGTGCGGCTACTATTATAGACGACCTGTAATGGTCAACCCGGAATGAATGACAATAGCAATTGCCACACGGGCTTGAATTATCAGGTCACGCCATACCTATTTAGTTACTGTCGTTTTTTCCGTGTCGACAAATACGGGTTTCAAGGCTGCATATAGGTAAGCTTCAGAGTAGGTATAAGTAAATAAACTAGGTAGGTACTACAAGTATTGGAAAGAGGGTGGATTCACCCGACTAGTTATGTGACGTTTTGGCGCATAATCTTTTTTTCCGGTCATTTTTTTTTGTGATTTTAACTATTTTATATATGTGGGGTATAGATTGTAGCTTTAATTAGAATAACGTTATTAAACCATTATAAAGGGTCTGGACTTAATTCCGCACTAATTTTTCTTATTCAATTGTCAAGATCTGATAGTGCTAAAATATTTTTTTAAATTGATTATAATCACCTATAAAAAAATATTATTGAAGGATTGGAGAGGAAATTTATTATACTCTCTTAGGAATTATTTAAAATCAAAATAAAAACATGCTTAATTAAAAAATATTTGAACAAATAATAACAGAACAAAAACAAATTAGATAAATATGTATGATAGTCAAATCTTTACAATACTTAAATTATAGCCATTTTACTAAAAGGTAATATTATATATTTTTTTATTTATATATGTTTTAACCAGCAAATTTCAGCTTTAAGTACTAATTATAAGCTAAACCGTACAACGAAATGGTGGATATTTCTAGTTACTAAAAGCCTAAAAAGAATATTAGTTTTTTTGTTTTTCTGTAATAAGGACTACAAAAGTCCATAATTACGGGCGTGTTATAATACAAATTTTTATTGGAAGATAATATAACATTCAAAAAATATTAACTTTTGTCTGATCATCGCTCGCCGAGTGCAATTGCCATTACCTCGTCATCTGCAGTCCTTACTAACTGATCAATTCAAGGAAATTTAATCCTAGATAGAAAAAATTAATGGTATCATACCCGGTATTGAATCCGTCAAAATAAAATCCGAGATTAATATATTTGTTTATTTAATGGTACGGAACCCTATCCGGGCGTGTACGACACGCTCTTGGCCGGATTTTCAAAAAATAAACTGTCGCTCGCCTGCATTGCTTTCCTCGATCTGCAGGCGTGTGTGCTGCGTGGTGCGGCTACTATTATAGACGACCTGTAATGGTCAACCCGGAATGAATGACAATAAATCAAACCCTTATGCAATTGCCACACGGGCTTGAATTATCAGGTCACGCCATACCTATTTAGTTACTGTCGTTTTTTCCGTGTCGACAAATACGGGTTTCAAGGCTGCATATAGGTAAGCTTCAGAGTAGGTATACTTATTCAGGTACTAAAATTGGAAAGAGGGTGGATTCACCCGACTAGTTATGTGACGTTTTGGCGCATAATCTTTTTTTCCGATCACCTGCCATTCAAACAATTGTGAACTTAACAGCAGGATTTTCCTGATTCATGTCATCTCACTTCTCACAGCCAAATCAATTCAGTGTTCAGAAAGCTTTATAAAAGATACGTTTCATTTTGACAATGCCCTAAGTAAAATCTTTAAAGAAAAATAAACTACCTTGTTGATAATTAAAGTATAAAGTATTACGTTCCTGAAAGATGGACTTAAGATTTTGTAATATTGAGCAGACCGTTCTTGGACAATTTAGACGTCAATCAACCCTCTAAGGATCTATAGATCTCCACGGGTTTTGTCAGACATGCACACACAATGATCCTTCATAATGTTCACGCTGCGCTTGCGCATAAAATCCCTTATTGTGTTACAAATAATCCGTAAAATTAATGGCTGCTCCTTTACGATGGAATCGAACACGTTAAAGGCACTTTTGAATAGAACTAGTTTTTGTATTCAAGGACCGGATTTTTTTATCATATCACCAAAGTATCATTCAAAAGTGGTAAAAGTCTGTGAATGTGCAAACAGCAACTCTAATTAAATTTTCGACTAGTTCATTAGATTTGCATTTTCTAATTCTCCACTCATATTTCAAGTTGCCATGCCATGGCATAGTCAGGTTTCCGTAGTAGGTACGTAATCGGTCCTTACTAGTGTTATATGTTATATGTAGCTAGCTATTATAATGTACCAATAAATTATATGGAGAAAAAAATATTTTCTTGTTTCTATATATCTTAAAACGAGCAATTCTTGTACCTATATTTATTAAGGTATATCGGAGATCTAGAAAACGTCGCTAACGATTGCAACGAAATTTGTTTTGTGGGGGTTATCGGGGGCGATCTAACTTAGTAGGTAGGTATCTATCTATGATGAAATCTATGTTTTCGAATTATAACGTTTTTTGTTGTTAAAATTGTACACGCCATTGGACTTTTAATTAACGCGGTCTTGTAGGCAGCGGCGGCCTTAGGGGGTGGCGAACAGGGCAATCGCCCGGGGCCTCGCTCTTGCAGGGGCCTCGCGCAACAACCCAAGCAAATTTACAAAGGACAAAGGGCGTTGCAAAGATCTGCCGCCCGGAGCCTCGCAATGGGTAAGGCCGCCGCTGCTTGTAGGTAAACTAAAAGTCCAAATTTGGGTTGGATGCGATATGTTTTCAATTTCTTTTCGTTTAGGTATTTATTTACTTTAGTTTACGAGTTACTTATAAAACTTAACAAATATGTATCTTCTCCAAAAAAACAAAATCTAACAAAAAAAAAGGAAAGCTCGGTCGCCCAGGTACCTACTTTCAGTAGGTACATAGTGAAAAGGCGTCTTTACCTATGGCGCAGGGTGTGCGTTGCACTCGGGCGCAGCGGTCCTAGGGGGCGCCGAGCGCCGCTCGCTACGGACGTTGGCCGGCTGCGGCACTTTCAATGACCAACGTAAAATAAAAAGAGCTCCGCTTAGCTCTTCTTATATTTATCGAATTGGTTTGTTAGATCAATTTCCCAGAATCGTTATTTCTTATTTTCACAGTAGCGGAAAACCCAATCAAAATCGACCCAGACACAGTGACGACGGAGACTTTTGTGTAGTTTTGGCCCTTTGGGCCGATGCAAACTTAACATAGGTAACGTAAATCTACCTACGTTTCTGTGTCGATTAAAATTGGGAAAAACGCGATTGTAAAAATAAGATTCAGTAAAACGCATATCTATTGGGCAAAAAAGAATTAGGAAATAACGATTCTGGTAAATTGATTTAACAAGCCCGTTTTGGTTTGCTAGGGTAAACACCAGAACACCCTGTATAATTCTAAATACAGTCAACAGCACATCATGGTATCCAAAACCGACCAATTTCTTCTTCAGATTAATCTCCAAGCAATAGAGTTTATACTCCATTGGGGAAAATTGACAGTTTGAGGCGACTGCGAGCTACTACTAGGGGGCGCTGAGGTAATGTTTGCACTTGGTTTGCACACGGGCGCTACATGGGCTAGAGACGCCTCTACTGCCATGCCATAGGTAGGAGGTACTTACCATCTTACCTTTAATTTTATTATTAGCTGGCATTGGCAACCTTTTTGTAATAATAACCAATACGCCTTAGATATTAATGTCTTCTTGATCTTGACAATAGATCTGAATTATGTATCCGTTTCATTGGTAATATATTTTTTAATTTTATTATAAAAACGTCTACCTATGCCATTTCCCAGAAACGGCTTTTTGGTTTCAGCCAGTCTGTAAGATGGAATTTTAAGATTCCCTGTGTTTCTAGTAGCCTTTGGCTTATCGACGTTAGTGGGAAAATCACATATTATTATGTTCTTCCTAACATATATGATTATTTCAAAAACATAAAGCGACGGCAGAGTTAGCATACCTGTTTCCTTATAAAAAGATCTTAAAGATTCATGCGTCTTCAAATTACAACACACAATGCAATATACAATTTTGAGACATTACAACTTTGAAATGAGATCGTCGGGGATTTTTATAACATAGTATATATTATATTATATAATTTTCATTTTCATTACCTTCATTTAATTTTTTTGCCATCAGTTTCACTAAAACTTAAGACTAAAACGCTTCTTAGCGCCATCTACGAGCAACTTGATCAAGCGGCTCATGGTTTTTTTTTTATATGACAATTGTTTGTATTATCTGTATCCTTTGCAAGTCACACGTTTGTTTGTTAGGATGGTCATCATGGTTTTAAGTGTTGTTTAATACGAAATGAAATATTATTTTCAGTGAAAGTAGTTATGTCTATGGTTGCACTACAAACTTTCCATGGTCAAGATCTAAAAACTTCTCAATCCCTTACCCAATGACATGTCAAGAATTTGACAGTTTCACTTATTTATCCTATCCATATTTTCGCACGAGAAAGTGACTTGTGTCCAAGAGTTAAATGCTAAAAACCAGGTGTTATTCATTAAAAACATCTATGTGTTAAAATATTACACGCGTTTAAAGTTAAAATAAAGTAATAAAGCTTTGCTTTTAATAATAATTTCCATAACAGAGGTCAGTTTCGTTACGTTACGGATATTTTTTGTTGATACGAATATTGCAAAAATTGCCAAAATTATTTCAAAAATTATAGAAGCCTGACAACAAACAGTGTACTAATCAAAACCTGCACCACGTAATTGGCAACTTTTGGACTTATGTCCTCTATCAGTGACAGGAGGTTAATTTGTGATTGTGAATTATCTCTACGCTTAATTTCTTATAGGTGGGATGCGTAAAAAGCGATTGAGATAGTGCTGGAAATCAACAAGTCTGTGTTAACACTGGAGCAATGAGTAATGCAGGAGGCCCACAGATTATGAATAACTTGCCACCTGGAGTTAATCCCGAAAATAACTTGTTGCCTGGAGGGCCCATAGTCAACGCCACTATGAATCGAAATAGGAATAATAATCAAAATCCTTTATTTAATGTAAGAGAAAGGCTGTTCCATGCATTGTTTTTTAAATTTGCCGTGGCCTATGCACGGACATTTCCCAGGCCTGTGAGGAGATTCTTTGAGTTTCTTGTGCTATTGAAAGCGATTGTTGCTTTTTTCGTCCTTGCTTACATACATATAGCATTTTCAAGAACACCTACAACTTGTTTGAATCATGTCAAAGATTCATGGCCGAGAGATGGAATTTTGAGAGTGGAGATTCTGAGGAATCCGGCCCATGACTACAGTATTGAGCAGAGCTATGCGAAGGAGCATAAACTTAAAAAAGATAAGGATGAACTCAATTCAATGCTCGGAATTCTAGCCACTGAAGGGTAAGTGTAGACAAAGAACTTTATTGAAATACAGTCAAAACCATTTATAGGAAAGAAACACCTGCTTCAACACTTATGTACCAAAATAACACACTGGTTATTTTTCTTTTCTTTTGTAGCTATGTGTGGGAATTCCAAAATTTACCTGAAACTCAATTTAAAAAAGTTTTTTATCAACATTGCACATCAATAATATTAGGTTGCCACCAAACTGCCTGCTTGATAACAACCACCAAATATTGCTGTCCCTTCAGTGTCATTATGAACAGTGTTGCATGTACCTACTGTTTTTGAAAAACTATGCTCACATTTACAATATATTCACAAAACATAAATAGATATTAACATTTTTCTAATACTGTGGTCAAGGGACTGCTGAGAAAACAAAATTAAATGACACCTTATTTATTAAAACTGGATGAGTAGTCTAGATGCTACAGTGGAATATATGTAAATAGGTACAAACATACATAGACTGCTAAAATCATTACTCTTCGTGTTGGCTTTGCCAAAGTCAAGTATAAATGAAAAAAAAGTAATTTATTTTTCACTTTTATAAGCATACTTAGTTAAAAAAATAGTATAACCGACATCAGATAATGTCAATTTATTATTTTATTGTAAAAATACTGCTTGAAAGCGAATTATTTTTCTAATATGAATTAAATTATTCATATTTTTATTACTTAATTAATGATTATTATATACCAATAATTGTACAATAGTAAAAAATAATTCATTTGCAGCATAGGACCTTGCATATTGCAAAGTGACCATGACATTTAGAATGGTTTGATTTAAGCCAATAGGCCTTAGCCAAAGCTTGCAATAATTTTCAATGTCATTGACAGTTCTTGAAAAAAGTGACCTCAAAATAATGTTCGAGACCTTAATACAATTAAGAAGTAATTGTGTGTCAATGAAGGTTTTACTAGCTTATTATTTTAACCTCCTAAAGTCCTCCCACACTTCATAAAGTACAAATCAATTGTAAGTAACTGCTAATTCTACTATGTTGAGTACAATTTTTTAAATGAGATTACAATATTAAATTTATTGAAATATAATTTCCCGTCACAAAAATATTAATTCTTGGTTCGGTCAGTTTTGAGCTTAATAAAATGCTCCTAACAGTCACAGAGTTGTCTATGGTTATCTTATCCTTTACATCAAATAAAAAATACTGGTTGTTGCCCAAAATTGTATCTGCAACCACAAGATCTTTCCGCTTTTCTGTGGTAAAAAGTAGCCTATTAAGTGAGCTTCAGTGGTTCTATAGGTCCTTGTTCTATAGACTTGTATTCTTTAAAGACAAACAAAGGTTTTTAAAGAAAATAAATGTCTTATCATGTATAATTATTGGAGTAGACACATTAACTTTTTTAATTTTCATTCAACTTTTATGGAATAATCGGGAAAAACTATCAAAAATGCAACGTTGCCAGCTCAGCAGGTATAAACACTCTTAATGTACACAGATGTATTTGAGTACAGACCCCTATAATGGTGGCAACTACACTGAGGGGGTACCTTTTCCCTGCAGCTGCCATACATGATCAATTTTTCATTCCAATTTATTTTAAACTTAACTAGGTTGATAGCGGTCTGTCACTAATGTAAATGCTAAAGAACAGAATGTATAAATCATTAACGCCTCAATATTTTAGACTATTGCGGTCATTACTCATTTTATGAATTCAATTTTTTTTTCCGATTTATTTTTCTGACTGACAGTTATACCAGTATACCAGAAATTCTCCAGTCGTCTCGTGATCATGGCGCATGCAACTATGCCGAAATATCGAGCTGCTCTACAATCAATGTACGCGGAATAAAACCCGAATTTAATTCATTGACACCTTTAGTGCATTTTGATGATTTGTTTCTGTATATACAGTAACTGTCATTATTGAACCCCACAAGATGAGTTCAGCCTAGTGTGGCATGGGCAATTTGGTAAAACTTAATGTTTGTTTTCTAGCAAATAAACTACATTTTCTTAAAAATAAATAAATAGGACAATCAATTCTGCATACTGATTATAATTATTCATAAAAAATACAACTTCAAACAAAAAAGGCAATTGTAAACTTTCGCAAGTGACATGAGTGACCTAGCATACTTTCACTTTTTAGGAAACAGTATTGTCAATTGCACTCTTCACTTTCCAGGTTCATCAATATTGAGTCTTCATCCAATGATGATGTAAAAGATGATGAATACCTTCGGGATGGTACTGATTATGGTAACATCACCCGGATTCATGATGAGGTAGAAGAAGGAGCATCGGAACATGTGATGGAAACAGCATATATAAATAATAAAGCTGATTCAGAAAATGCACCTGATGAAGAAAATGATCTCAATGCCACTATTGTCTCCGGAGAAGATGTGGAACCTTCCTCCTCCATTTGGGAAGGAATTATGGGTCTTGTTGAGGATCTTGATAGAGATTCTAAAGTTGTTGAGGTGAGAAAATGTTCAATTTACAAATACCTTTAAGATGATTGGTTTTTTGGAATCTTTTTGTATTTTTTATTTCAATTCCAAATTTTTATGGTCATCCGGTCGGTCATAAATTGAAAATACAAACTGAAATATAGATGCACAGAAAAACCAGAAAAATAAGACCAACACTGTCCCAGGTCCTCGGTATTCCGTACCGCGTGCTATACCGCTACACCACTGTTGGTCAACGGCACAGACACGAATTTCTCCTATGCCTACCTATACCTTTAAGGTACTTTAACCTCTTAAGTCCAGCATGCAAGCAAGGCAAGACGAAGTACCTGTAAGCATAAATGCCAAATGTAGGCTTAAGTTACGTTAAAGTAATTTTCAAAGTCACATAACTAGAAATTCTTGGCTTAGCCAGTCAGTAGTCCTACTGCCCTACTAAAATTATAAATGCAAAAGTTGTGTGTGTGTGTGTGTGTGTGTGTGTGTGTGTGTGTGTGTGTGTGTGTGCGTGCGTGCGTGCGTGCGTGCGTGCGTGCGTGCGTGCGTGCGTGCGTGCGTGCGTGCGTGCGTGTGTGTGTGTGTATGTTTGTTACTCCTTCACGCTTAGACGGCTGGACGGATTTTGATGAAATTTGGTAGCTAGGTAGGTATCCCACGGGATAGAGATAAAATCTCGAAATAACAACCTTTGCGCTTAGAGTAGGTAATGAAATTTGGTTTGTAGGTAGCTGGACGTCTGGAATAACACATAGGCTACTTTTATCCCGGTTTTCGCACGGGATAGGGATAAAATCTTGAAATTTCAACCGCTGGGTCTAGAGCCTTGAAATTGTGGACAGTAGTTCTTAACACAACTTCAATGAAGACCACGATATTAATTTTGGGAATTCTTAGGGGAATTTTAATTGTAACTACCAGATCGAATAGTTTACGCTTGCGAAGCCGCGGGTAAACTAGTATATTGTAAAATGTCATGACGTACGAGATTAACAAGAACATAAGCTAGTCTAGATAGTTATGACCTAGGTTTTTTTTAATCACAATTTTTACTGTTGTAGGTTTGTAAAATTGAATATGATAAATGAAAAATCGAAAAAAAAAACCATTGTTTAGATTCAGGTGTTGGTGTTCTCTTTACGCAAAAATAAAGTTATAAATTTATAACTTTAATTTTGTGCAAAACTATAAATTAGAGGAGGTTACTGTACTGTACAAACATTTTTTTTAACTGTCAAAAAAAATTAGTGAATGGGTCAAACAAACGGGTCAGTTTTATGTAAAAAATATTAAAGGGTGTCCCTATGCTTGTTTCTTTCGGTGTTGAGGTTGCAACCTTTGTTGGTAAGACTTGCACTTTGCCGATTTTTATCAGTTGATATTATTCTCGGCCATTACTTGGCATTTTATCACTTTGACCTTGTTGAAGTATCATTATGAGGCAAATTTGCTGTTACTTATGATGATATATCAATATTGTTATCATTATTTATGGCGATGCCGTAAGACGTGATCTAGTTAATATATTTTTTATCTGGAATTGCAGATAAATATGCTCACTAATTCAATGTTTTGCATGCATTTGAAAAGTAAAAGAAAATAAATAAGAATCAATATACTGTGCAAGCCAATATCCTTTGCATCCTTTAGGTATAATATTTAATCAAATGTACACCTTATAATTCGCATGTGCAATTAATTTTTAAATTCTATTTAGATATAAGTAACGATTCAATTCTGTGATTCACATTCTGGCCAAGCTACTTTGACCCCGTATGGCCCTGGAAGTAGGAATTAGTTAAAACAAATAAACATTTGTAATAGTCGATCAGACGTAATAGTGACGCAACATGATAATCCATCAAATAACCCACTTTAAATTATTACACCAGTATAATGTAGTTGTTCGTCGATTTAGGCGCCCCGCCACATTCTCACTGATCCCGATGACTATATCACCATATAGTACCTAAATGCCTAACAACATAACAGGGTAGCATTAGTTGTCGCTACTCAGCCCACCGCCCCCTCCGGAGGAGGCGACGGCGGCGTTCCCCACGGTACACCACACGTGAGCGACCACATTATCAATCAATATCGGCACGTCACGGATTTTCTCCCATCAGACCTCAACCTGACTTCAGTTTCTTGTCGTTTCTTCTCAGTCAGGACAAACGTAGTCTTTTCGAAACGATGTAGTAAACATCCAATTGCTTGAAAAATCTCCCTTATAATCCAAAGTCCGACATCGGCTCAGCGGGCACTCTTTGGCATACTAAGAAAAGTTTCCCCCTAGCTAAGCGGCCCATCTGTCAGCTCTCTCTCCGCCAAAGCTGTAAAAGCCATCAAAGTCAAAGTCAAAGTCAAAATATCTTTATTCAATTTAGGCTATAACAAGCACTTATGAATGTCAAAAAAAATCTACCACCGGTTCGGAAAAACCTCTGCTGAGAAGAATCCGGCAAGAAACTCAACGAGGTAAATATTTTTTTAAAACAGATTTACAATATTATATCAGAAGCCAAAAGCAACAGTCACTACGAAAAAAAGCATAATAAACAGGCATTGTATATGAAACATGTATATTATTGTATTTATACTGGCCGTTGCACGCACCTGGGCCAATCAACTATTTTACCGACACTTTGGGCCTCTCCTGCGTTACCAAAATTGTCTGGCGTTACCAAAAAATCGACCTTCCAACAAGATATTTCACGGTTTAATAGGTTGAACTTACGTAGGATGGCAAAAATCTGCAATTGTTTGAAAAATGTCGCGGACAGATTAGTGTCGGTAAAAAAGTTGATTGGCCCACCTTCAAGCTTCCCGTGAGAACAACGCTTTGCCGGTATAAAAGTAACTTATATTAATCAGAGGGATAATGTAGCTTTCTACTAGTGAAAGATATTTTGAAATCGGTGCAGAAATTTAAGAGGTTTACCTACCCCTTTACATTAGTGCAGATTTGAAGTTGACTGTGCTTGATCTTTACTTAGAAGTTACGTCTCGAAATGAAGCCACATAATTATGACGCAGAAGTTCGTTGATGGATGTTTCATAATATCATAAATTGTATGGGCTCACTAATGACATTACACTCATTATCCCAATACGTCATTCACCACATGAATTTGGGCTAGTGCGTGTTTAATCATGGGTGGGGCTCTAAAGCGTTTTAACCTGCGTATCCCGCGTTACGATAATTTAAGGATAAAGTCCATGAACTGAACCCAATTGCAATTCTGCGATGCGACCACACACCACACCACACGTGGTTGTGTTTATTGATATTTTAGTTGATATATTATTTATTAGTTGTTCCACTTCCAAACCTGGGAAGCAATTCAATAGTGCGTGTGAAGGTCCCAATCCGCGCTGGGCCCGCGTGGGAACTATAGCCCAAGCCCTCTTGTTCTGAGAGGAGGCATGTGCCCAGCAGTGGGACGTATATAGGCTGGGATGATGATGATGATGTTCCACATACCCCCATATTAATTTTATGTGTTTAAATATATCGCTTTTACAGTTTTTATGGATTTGTATTTTTTTTCTCAGGAATCATTGGATGAAGCAGCGACAAATGATTCTTCTAAAGGTAATAAATTAATTGATGTCTTTTACAGTAACTGATAAGGAGACAGGGGCACATACCCAACGACAGTAAATAATCATGACTGCAACTGCGATATCCTGTTTTAGATTTAAAAGTTTAAGACAGAAATGAATTAAAATATATTGTACTACTTATATACCATATTTTACAGTATGGTTGACAGCAGTTGTGCCCGTACAATGCATTACGAGCAAGCTAATTTCCATTTACGCCCATACATTGCATTATTTGTCGTATCTGTAACGTATTCGATGTTATTATTATTATTTTTCTCTCTCCATCTAATGTATTTTTATGTGTATCGAATATGTGTAGATAAATGTTCTCTCTCTCTCTCTCTGTATTCACAAAAAAATCACGAGAAAGGAGATTCTATTTGAGTTTCACAACAAAGATCCGATATCATTGCTATGCGGTTACTTTAGTCTAAAATAAGAGCTACGTTTAGCCACGATTACGGTCGTGTCCGATATGATATTGGTATATTGTGGTGTTCAGGTGGAACGGCAGCTTATAGTGAATAGCTCAACCCACTCAACCCAATAGTCAACCCACGGAAATACTGTCGGTCCTATCTAATGCTCACCAGAGGCCTTATTGTCTACCGCACTCGAAATCACCATGGTTTTCAACATTTTCTTTCTCTCACACTGTATAGGATGGTAGAAAGAGATGATGAATTACTATCGCCAGCGCCAGACCGTTAGACAATACGGCTTTCATATCTTGTATTATTTTTAGATGACGACTATATCCTGGAATACTCTCTCGAGTATGGGTTCCTCCGTCTGTCTCCGAGCGCGCGGCTGCGTCTCAAGATACCAGTTAAGATCGTCACTCTGGATCCCAGCCGCGACGAGTGTTTCGGCGATCCCTTCTCGCGATTCGTCCTTGACGAATTCCTGGGTTATGATGACCTGCTTATGGCCTCTATCAAATCTCTAGCGGAGCAGGAGGATAACAAAGGCTATTTGAGGTATGGCAACGTGTTAGACGAGCGAAATTGGCGCAGTTAGTTAGAATAGAAATGGAAATTACCTGCCAATGACTCCTGACAGCAGCAAAGTGTATATTGTGTTGTGTAAGAAATATGTCGCCCCGCCAACTGTCATTTCACGTTCTAGCTCATATGATAAATCCATACTAATACTATAAATGCGAAAGTGTGTATGTTTGTATGTTTGTCCGTCTTTCACGTCGAAACGGAGCGACAGATCGACGTGATTTTTGGCATAGAGATAGTTTATGGGCCCGAGAGTGATATAGGCTACTTTTATCCCGAAAAATGCACAGTGCCCGAGGGATCGTAATAGCAGATAAACGAGCAGACGGTTCACCTGATTTTAAGTGATTATCGTCGCCCATAGACAATTGCAGCAACATCAGAACTGCAGATGCGATACCGGCCTTGCTAGAAATGGTACACTCGCTTTTTGAAGGTAGCCATATCGTAGTGAGTTAGAAAAACCTGGGCTGCCAAACTGTTCCATAAACTTAGTCATATTTGTAGGATGTTAGTAGTATGTAGGGAGATATGGTAACCGAGAGGACCGAAATAAAGGAACACGCGCAGTAACGACAAGAGCTGTATTCAAACTAGAACTTGCATTCGCCGCGGGCGCAGCCGCGGTACGCTTCATAATATGCTAAATATTATTTAAGTCGACCCACTTACTATACTAACATATGAAAATGACAGATTCATGTCATGACATTTTCATATTTGTATGAAATGTATTCAAATAGGTAACACAGCACAGATACTTTCATTTACTCTTTCAATCCATTTGTGCCAGCTCTCTGTAAAGGATGTTATTGTCTTCTAACAGGAACGTGATCACCGGAGAGCACTATCGCTTCGTGTCGATGCTGACGGCGCGAAGCTCCTACATTGCTGCGTTCTTCATTATGCTTGTATTTGTAAGTATTTCGTACTATATTTTTTCTTATTATTACACTTTTATATGCGTGCGCCGGTCTGTTCAGCTTCAGGCACGTGTTTAACTCTGGTTGTCAATCCAACCAAGATTCAGTGTGTCAAAACTCTTCAAAACTCGCGATTGTGTTTATTTGATTTTTCACTTTTCTTATCCATATTAAAAGTATCGCTGTCGGTTGACAATAAACACAATAGTGTATTATATTTCTTCGTCTCGTATGCGGACAGTTCGAAGTCAGTATCGTGGTCATAGTTTTGATTAGCGCGCCATCTACCGGCGAATAGCTGAACTTAAATTGTTAGCTCACTAAAAGGTACGCTACTGCATGTGCGCTTGTGCGTCTGCTTTTTTTGGCTGCCATCTACTGCGTAGTAGCGAGACTAGAAGCAGTACGTTGGTTTTACGATAGCCATTAGAAGAAAATGATAGATGGCGTTGAACGCAAATGGTCATTTAGCTCAAATTTCTCAGATACTTGAGCTATACAGATTTTTATGTGATTTTTATGATTAAACTGAATATGTTTTCAAAATCAGTTTAATGACTTGTAAAAAAATCGTTTACTTTTACGAAATGTATTGATCATCAACCCAGCCTATAATTCGAATCGAGCTAATTTATGCTTTATAACTAATTTCGTTGAGACTGATACAATTCTAAAACATATTGTTTATTTGACGATTTTAGATTAAAATTAGTTTCACAGTTCTGAAGTTAAGAAAAGAGTCGCCAACATTCAACACGCAACAGTAGTTAGTATCAATATGTTGGCACATGCTGGCGCACGGGTATCAGACAGGGTTACCAAATTTGAATAAACTTATAAAAAACACCTGAAGATGAACAGATTTTTATAAAAAAGCCGTACACGTTTTGCCATTATACTATGAAACTAGAACACATTGAAAAACAGAAAGGTACCTATAGCTTAGGCTGAGAATCTAACCCAATGAGGGCTAAAAGACAGTCGAAATATCGCTAGATTTCTAATTTAGTTATTAACCACACCAATTGCAAGCAAGATCGTAAAGTCAAAAAACCTCACGCTACTAACGCTATTTAGCGATACTTCCCTGTCCTCATTCCTCGTCATTCCGTGATACGTGCTTTACCGTATTTTAAAGTGGATCCTTTATTAGTTAATTATTTTAATTAGTTAATCACGGAATGATAAAGAACCGTCGTTCGATTCTTACTCAAAACTATGCTTTTCTGTTAAACTCAGTACCTGTAGCTAAATAAATAAATAAAATAAAAAACGGGAGGTAGTATTTCCGAGTTTGATAATGAACCCCTGACCGCGGGCTTGACGTGTGGTAACCCTAGTATCCAGATCAATTAATAGGTATCGCGAGGTGTGGCTCTGCTTCGCCACTAAAATCACGGCCCTCTCCCCGAGTTACAGTTATTGCGCTTTTACAGCCCTTTCAAACTTTATTACGGTTCCAAATTCCACCTCTGACGCGCAACGCGCTCCGTTACGGTAACCTTGTGTTTGTTTTTACAAAACTCTTCACGCGAACTGTTGCCGGAATTTTTTTATGTACCTACTACCTACCTAAGAAGAGGATTTTTGTGTGCCACTCTTGGCTCATTTAGATCTGTCAGTTTGCGAAAGTGAAACTATAAGACATACGAAGATCTGTTCTTAGGTACCATGTCATCGATTTTAGCAACAACACAAACTGTATTCATACTCGTAAATAAAATAAAAACTTGTACTAAGTTCGTGAATCGAACCCGGTCGTTTTGAAAAATAAAACGTACATTATTAAAGAATATGATATACAATGCATTTTATTAATTCTAGATAATAATCGTGTTTCGTAGTAACATTTATTGCTTATGATCTACACTACCAATATCCAAATATAAATATGTACCTATGTTCGATTCCCGAACTTAGTACAAGTTTTTTTTAGTCTATAAATGCAGTTTGTTTTGTTACTTAAGTCGATGACATGGTTCATAAGAACAGATCTTCGAACCTAGAATGTCTTATAGTTTCAGACTTTCGCATACTGACCGATCTAAATGAAATGAGCCATCCTGTATACACCGTGTTTTTATTGATTAGTACGACGATTTGAGGACCGGATAGCCAAGTGATTATAGAACCTGACTTTGAAGCTCAAGGTCCCGGTTCGATCCCGGGTCGGGGCAGATAATTATTTATTATTTATAATTATATATTATTTAATTCGTATGAATAATACGAATGTTTGTTCTCGGGTCTTGAACGTTTATTATGTAAGTAATTAAGTACATAATGTGTTTATATCTATAAGTATGTTATTCCGTTGCCTTGCCTAGTACCCGTAAAAAAAAAAAAACTGTTTATTTCTCTGAAAATTATTTCTGTTTAAATTACATAGCTTAACTTCTAATCTTAATTCGGGTATTAAAGATTATTGGAGTTAAGGAGCTTGAATACAATTAGTTATTATTTTATTATTAATTGTTAGTATTAATACAATATAACATTATTTATTAGCACAATAGGTAGAATAGACACACAGATTACTAATATGTAGCTAGCTACAGATAAGACAGTCAATTATTGTTGTTTCCTATTATTGACGTTGTAGCGCTGTTAAATTTTACAGTCTGTGGTACTTGTTTGACAGTCGTAGGGCTTTCCACAGGTCGATATAATCATTATCGATAGTCTCCAGTCAATGCTAGTGATGCGCTCTACGATAAATGGGAGTTACGGATGTCTTGTACTAATTTAATTTTTATTCATACTCGTATAAGTTATGAAATAAAACGACCAAGTGTTTTTAATCATTTATTCATTAAAGGGTCTCTTTCCATTAAATTTATATTTGAATAAAATTTTGAACATGGAGCTATTATTGCAAAGGTTAGAAAAACTTACCCTTAGACGAGAGTGGTACACCATGAACCATTTCCTTTTCCGTGAACAGGCAAGGATACGAATATCGAATCCGCGCACCTATTCGATCGAACTGAGTATGGTCAAAATGTCTTTCACATACGCGTTTCAACAACAGTTGACTCTTGGTTAAAGCCAGCAAATAAGGGCTAGTCGGTACTAGCAACGACATCCAAAGATTATGTAAATAGTCGTTTTTGGGCATGCAAAATAGTTTGTGAGTGGCACTTGTTGAATTACAATCAACAACACAACACTTGAATTTTGCCATATTGGAAGTCAGTGGAATATCACTCGCACTAAACAATACCGCAAGTAGAGTATTGTATTGTTAAACAGAGGAGGATGGCTACTCATGGAACTACAACTCGACCAAAACGGGAGGAGAACGCAAGTGAATACCCGCACTCAACTCCATGTTTAAAACACACGACAGCAAAGAAATGGCGACGGTCCACAGATTGTAATAATATCATACAAATGGCAGCGCTACAACGTCGATGAATGAAACTAAACTGTCAGGCCCCTGGAATAGACATTTGGTAGTTTATTTATTTAGTTAGGAAATATCGCTTGAGGACACGTCTTATCTGATTACCAGGTACATTTTCCAGTTTTATTTGTAGTTTACTTGGAAATCCATTTAAAGTACTGGGCAGTATGCTCGTCCATACTCTTTGGCCATATATATTGTTACACCTTGGTCTTATATAGGCAGGATAGTTAGGCAGACTACGTAAATAGCCAGGTCTTGTTTTTTTACTCAGGTGAGGCGTTTTAGTGTTGTACTGAGTTACTATGGCTATATTTACTTTATCGAATACGGACATCACTCTGCAGTACCTAAATAGATTTTCATAGTTGTTTTTATATTTATATTTAATCTTTAGGGGTACAATCGTTTTCAATAGACGTAATTGCAAGTTGTAGATGTTTTTAAATATGTTTTATATGTTCTTCCATAACTGGCTAAACCATAGCTTATTACAGAATCTGCAAGTGTTATATACAGGAGCCTCAAAGTGTTATAGGGAACTTTATATCTAAGTACACATAATTTTGCCAATATTGATCTTAGCTTAGTACATACATATTCAATGTGAGGACCCCAGTTGAACTTGTGGTCTATTTTGAGTCCTAGGTAAGTATGTTCCCTGACAATTTCAAGTTGTGCACATTTACAAGAGGCGCTAGGCGAGTGTAGACAGCTGTGTTCGTGTGCAACGATCTTGGGTGTAAATTTAGGTTTTTTCTGTTTTTTCTGTGCATCTATATTTCAGTTTGTATTTTCAATCTTGATTATCCTTTAAATAGTAACAGATACCTCTATCTTCGAGAAATTAACTTCTTTAGACATGTTGAATGTATCCTCAACTCAGACGCATTACCACAGAACAAGGAGCTCAGCTAGAATACTTAGATCTCTCCTGTTGGCTTACTGCCCTGGATGCGTTGTACCTACCTAATGTGCGACAACAGAGATACCTCGATACACATTCGGAAGCAGATTCAATTGGCTAACGTCAGGAAGCAGAGAAATTGCATTAATCAATTGTCGAACGGCGCGCATACCGCCAAACATATGTCTCCGGTTACATAGAGAGAGTACCATCAAAGCTCAAAGCGAATTTCAGGAATTTCAGACCCGACCATTGCGTTATTCATTACTTTCGCTTTAGCGTTCAAATAACTGTCATCCGGCTATATTTTAATAAAGCTAGTCTCCTCTATTACGACAGATTAAAACGACAAAGTAAACTATGCGACAGATAAATTCCCAGCGTGCAATGCTTTTCATTTCGTATTTCCAATTACATCAGCAGCACGGTGAGAAAAATAAACGTAGGCACACCTACCTCTTTATCGCGCACGATATTACTAGCAGCGCAGCTAAACCCTATTTCTCATTAGTTTCCGCCACTGTGTTTATCATATTGTTGTATATTGTTATCAAAAGTCGCCGGCAAGCGCTGGCTCAATGCTTAAACGGGTTGAAGTTATGTCGTTCATAGTGCTTCATCAACAGTGTACCAATCGGGTAACAATTTCGAAGTTGTGAGTTTCGGGAACAACAATGTGCTACCTACCTAGCGTCTGATCGATCACTGTTAGGGGCGATAATAAAAGCAGGAGCCCACATAATTAACCGTCGCGTTTGTAATATTAACTGCGGTGCACGATCGATGCGCGGCGGCTTTTTGCTTTACGGTTACTGTAAAAACTAACAGCATCCCGGTAGCTGGATTAAATCCGGCTCATTGCACGGATCCCGCATGCCCCGTTGCGCTGCGTCGCTCTTTGCACTGCACTGCCCCGCCTGACCTAACCGTCCAACGAAAATACTTGCTTGTCTGCGAAATACTCTCGATACCTATACAGCGTGATTCAGAAGACGTGAGCAGGAATAACCCTACTGGATTCATTTATTTAAGGCTACTATGTCGTACTAGTATTAGTGAGATTAACGTTATTTTTTTAAAATGTTGTGTACAAAAGGTATGACCCATTATTCACCTATTAAGTGTCGGTGAAAAGTGTGGAGGTTTTATTTACTCGTAAGTATGATTGTGAACGATCCGGTGTCAATTAGTGTAGGTGTAGCGTTGGTCCTGCTCACGTGCGTCTCCCAAGTCATCCAGTATATTGAACTTAAAGAAACAACCTCCAAGTCAGAATCTTTCGGCGTCCCGTGTTAGGTCCAGCGAAGCCATAATCATGTCATCTTTGTTGTTGAAACTGGTTAGTCATTTATACCTAGTGCCATCTACAAAGAGGCGTGATTTTGTCAAAATTAGACATTAATGATATTGTAATAAGAACCACGGCATGCGTCATCCTGAATGACTCTACCTATCTATATATATAAAAGAAGAAACTGACTGACTGACTGACTTATAGATCAACGCACAGCCCAAACCGCTGGGTCTAGAAACTTGAAATTTGGAATATATGTTTCTTAATAGGTGTAGACGCGCATTAAGAAAGGATTTTTTGAAATTCCCACGGGATAGGGAATAAATGGGATTTATATTTTCACTTCGAAATGGCCCTATTTCAGTAACTATAATTATTAGAAACTTCAAATTTGGCATGCAAGTAGGTAAAACTAACAGCTAAAAACCTTTTTCAGGATTTTACGAAATTCCCACGGGATAGTGAATAAATGGGATTTGTATTTCACTTTCAATTAATGACCCTATTTCCGTAACTATAATTATTAGACTTCAAATTTGGTAAACAAGTAGGTTATACTAACAGCTAAAAACTATTTTTAGGATTTATCAAAATTCCCACGGGATAGGGAATAAAATGGGATTTATATTTTCACTTCAAAATTTAACGCGAGCGAAGCCGCGGGCAAAAGCTAGTATACCATATAGTATAAACAACGTGGGAGATGACTGTGATTGAAATTGCAATCGTATGAATAGTTTACTGTCGACCCTGTTTCTTATAACAAAGTTCGATTCGGAATGGGTGCGTAGAATCACGTACGGAGGTAGGGACGGCGTCGCTTGCGCTATCAATCTTTTCGCCACATCATTTGCTCCCTGGGCCGCACCGGCGCGATTGAATTTCATTAACGAAACGCTTAGTGCAGATTGAATCCATTTAAGTAACAGTGCTATCGCTAAATATTGCCCTGTGCAACACCGCAGCGTTTCGAAAGATTGTAGCTTAGAGTTCACGTTTAATTTAATTGTCTGCGGTCAACCGCGTCTCTGCAAGAACGTATACGGTTATTTGGTCTTTTACTGGTGCAGAATTTCATCAATACACATACTATTATGTAAATAAACTCTTGTCATAGTGCTTTTACAAAGTTACTGCCCGATTTTATCCTTCAAATGAATAAATTTGTTAGAATATTGAACAAGAGTTATGTAGAAATTTATCAAGAAATAAGCCTTTACATCACAAATCAAGGAAAAAATAAAAAAATTAGGATGATCCTAAAAAAATAGCCTTTTAATGAAATATAAACCTTTTAGGATTGATAGGTCCTCATAGCAAAACGTCCTCGTTGGAAACGTAATACGTCATGGGAGCAAAACTTCCGCAGTTAAAATTGTACTCCACACTACTAACTATTTAATCTAAGAATTATCTTTAGCAAAAATATCATGTTTCTTTTTTTTAAGGAATGAGTCTCTATATTTATGGTTTATATCAATCCAATTTATACAGGGTGTCCCAGAAGTACCACGTCACAGTGACACCAGAGGTAGGCCGGCTCAAGAGGAACCTAACCAACCTAACATGACCTCAGTAAAGTTGCACGGTTTTCGAGTTATTACCGAAATAAAGATTTTTGATACTCCCATTGTCTTGACATTTTTAGTACCAGCATCGACTTGGAAAACATTTAATAACAGTTTTTTATGTGTATCGAATCGTGAATAGGTACTTCAGAAGTGCAATGTGTTATTTTGTCAGTAACTACTGTAAAATGCTGAAAAAACTTAATTAATCTTGATTTAAGTTGTCTCAAAAATAAGAATTCAACTTTAACCATCTGCCATGAAAAAAATTACTAGAAACGAAACAAACAAATAACGCCAAAAATTAGACATGTTATGCAAATTCAGAAATGGTATGACACATGTATCTTACTGAAATACCATTAGGCATTCTTATCACTTTGCTGATGCCGCAAGCCGTCACTGTTAAGTAAAAACATGTTACATTACCTACTAATTTATTGAATCAGGCGTTACTTTGCCGAGGTTCATATTAATGAACTGAAACAATCACCTACTTTGCTCACCCGCGACCTTATGATAGCTACGTTTATACTAGAAATGTGTGTTCATTCAGTTCCTCCTCCTCCACACTGCAAAAATACAGGGTAGTTCGAAGGACTCGCGCTGCTAGCAGACTTGACACCCACACTTCAGTCTACTCGTGACCACTCGTCTGTAATGTTGCCGAAACGTCGAGGTAAATATTACTCATGTGTGTAAGCGTGGTAAGTCCCGTTGGTGGTATTATGAATATTAATGAAAATCACGAAAGTTTAAAACGTTAGATAATATTATTTGGTTAACGCTGTAATCTGGACATCTTTAAGGTCAAAGTGAACAGACACCTTCTAGACAAACGTGTACCATCTTAGGCCTCATCTTCGCCTTCCATCAAGCGAGATTGAGGCCAAACGTAAGCCTATTAAAAATATTCTAAAACCCAATTTATTTCAATGAAATATTGTGGACTGAAGAATCGGCTTGCAAAAGGGATGGATATTTCAACTTACACAACGTCCATAGCTGGCAGACAGAAAACCAACACAGACACATGAAGAACGAGAAGATCGGTCTCAATACCAATTCAAAATTAATTTGTGGACTGGCATTCTTAATCGACAAATTGTGGGACCGGTCGAGTTGCCTCCTATTCTTAATGGTAGAAACTATTTACAGTTTTTGCAAAACGACCTGCCTGGTTTATTAGAAGATGAGAGAGTCCATGGGAGACAATTTGAACATTTATTGTGAACTAAATTTATTCCAATAAATGAATGAAAGATAAACCTGTTTTTAACCACCCACGCAAAAAGAAGGGTGTTATAAGTTTGACCGCTGTCTGTCTGTCTGTCTGTGGTACCGTAGCTCTTAAACGCGTAAACCGATTTGAATGCGTTTTTATTATTATTTGAAAGCAGGTTTTCTAGCGATGGTTCTAAGACATATTCTATCAAAATCGTTTCAGCCGCTTTTGAAATATTGAACTTTGAAGTGACAAAGTTGGGGATTTTCCAACTTTTTTTTGGTTAGGTTTTATCCGGTTCTTTAGGATCCGGTCCTAGCCTTGAAAAGGGAGACAAATATTAATATTTAACCTTCGTGCATTTGGCAAAATAATTGTATCAGATAATAGATGAGCTATCGCTATACACAGCATTTTTGTACCACTTAGCAGGGACTGCTTTCGGAGTTCCAGTTTTAAGTTGGTTCGATAGGGCTTCGCTAAAGTGATAAGAATGTCTAATGTTCTTGGAGTAAGATACATGTGTCATACCATTTCTGAATCTGCATAACATGTTTAATTTATTTACGTTATTTATTTGTTTCGTTTCTAGTATTTTTTTTTCATGGCAGATGGTTAAAGTTGAAATTCATGTTTTTGAGACAACTTAAATCAAGATTAATTAAGTTTTTTTCAGCATTTTACGGTAGTTACTGACAAAATAACACACTACACTTCTGAAGTAACTATTCACGATTCGATACACATAAAAAACTGTTATTAAAAGCTTTCCATGTCGATGCTGGTACTAAAAATGTCAAGACAAAGGGGAGTATCCCCAAAAATCTTTATTTCGGTAATAACTCGAAAACCGTGCAACTTTTACTGGGGTCATGTTAGGTTGGTTAGGTTCCTCTTGAGCTGGCCTACCTCTGGTGTCACTGTGACGTGGTACTTCTGGGACACCCTGTATAAATTGTAAACAAACCGATTTTATCAAAATTCTTCTATAAACACCAGTGGATCGCATCAATAACACATTCATCTATAATTCGTGTCTTTTAACTAGAATTATAATCAATTTTTTCACCAAAATTCAGCTGATTTCAATATTTAATTTTCATTAAAAAATCTTCGTCCTGACGTTATTTCTTGAATAAAACATGTGTATAATCTGTAGTAGCATAGACTAGCGTAGAGATGGTGGAAAATCGATCGTGGATTTTGAAAATCGATTAATGCTCGATTTAATAGCGATTTTTATTTACTTACGGTAAAATTAAAATAGTTACTGCTTTTATAATTGAATAAACAGTTTTGGAATTAAATCAAGTATTGTAGTATAAATAATAAAATAGACAAAAGTACTTTGATCTGTTCAATTAATAAATTAATCGATTTACTGAACAGATTGATGATTTTGCACTAGGTTCTAGGTTTTCATATCACTAAATGTCATTGGTCGGGTAAATGGCGTCTTTGTTTACACTTTTCATAAATTGGATTGATATAAACCATAATATAATGAATATTGTTAATGTGTAATGTTACCTACATAGAAAGGTCTCATTTTCAATTTATTTTAGACGTGTTTTTTTACAAGATGTATTTTGAGAGAGATCGAAGGACTGAGGAGATGACTCGTAGCTCAGTTGGTAGAATACTCGTAAATGCCGATTAGTTAGATAGTGGCGTTGGGTTCACATCTTATTTAAATAGTCAAACATAAAAACGAAAAATAACAACATAAATTAATGTATTTATTTGTTCTTCTTTAAAAATAGTGTATTATGTAAATAGTGTATTATTTAAAAATAGTGTATCAGGGACACTTTTGTTTTTTTTGTAATTTTTCGTTGATGACTATTTGCTTCAAGGGCATTTTTAATTGCGGACGATTTGCTTCCTGGGCTTTCTTCCCTGCGGTCCTTCTCATTAAACTGACATTAAGTATGCCTAGCAGAATAAATGCAACAAGGACGTTTTCACAACGAAGCGAGCGAGTTTCACGAGGAAGCGGTCACAGCGGAAGACCAACGTTGGCCTACACAGCCAACAATATGCTGAGCTGGGCCGGTTTGCGATTTCGCAAGACCTTGCTTTGAGGCACTTGTCCCACCGCCGACGATGAGCGAGAAGCGAGTAGAGCGAGTAACTAGAAACGAGTGGGTGAGCAGCGAGAAGCGAGTGTAGTTTTGTCGCTGACTGTAAGCGAGTGTTCGAGTGCGACGGGCGATTACTCGCTCCACTCGACTCGCTCGTGCGGGGCGGCCGCCAAGCTGACATCGCTGAGCGAGTATCTATAGCTCAGCGAGTTTTATAGCTCTTGTCGCTGCGACAAAAGATGTAAGAGCGAGTTCTCGCAGACACTGTGAACAGCCAGCGATCAACTATTAATATATGTGTCTCTATTACTCACATAGGATCTTATATCTTTTGTTCGTTTCTTGAGCGAGAAAATAGTCGATATCCAATCGTTTCCTCGCTGGCGGTGAGACAACTGCCTTATTCTTATTTTTACCCTGTCAAATTGTATAATTTTTTATTTTATGTTTGCAAATAAATAATTCTTATTATTTTGCTCTCAGTACGACCTACTCAAACTGATTATAACAAAGTAGTTATGAAAAAGTGGCTTTTCTAAAAATGTGTAATATTTGTTTCAGACGGTATCCATCTCAATGCTTCTGCGGTACGCCCACCATCAAATCTTCGTTTTCATAGGTAAGTTGGTCGTTACTTTAATATTTTGTTTATTTCAAAGTTTTCAAGTATTTTTAATAGCAAAAAGACTAAAAGTTTAAGTAAAACTATAATATATACTGTCAATCGTTCAAATGTTAACTGGCAGAGATCCCTTTAAGGGATAAGTTCGCCTTTGTACATCTTATTATCCTGTGTTCTGTTATTTTCATGTGTTTTTATGTCAATAAAGAGTAATACAATACAATACAATACAACGCCAAATCTGTACTCGCAAGTGAAAGAAAGAAAACATTTATTGCTGACAACATGGTCAAAATAAATAGAATAAGATAAAAATGCGTATGTCACGAAATGGTCCCAAATGCGTATTATATTATGCATTATATTATTATTATATATTGTTTTATGCGTATGCGTATGCGTAAATTCGATGTTAATAATGGTTTAGCAAGCAGGTGGCGTGGCTTCACGGCAAGTGCCAAAGTCTTATAGCGTACTTAGCGGGCACGTTGTAATAATGACAATTATGGGCTGTTAGATTAATTCGGCGAAAAATTCTCGAGCCGTGAGCCGGCTCAGCGGCAATCTCTTTGTAATAATAACAATTGCGAATAGCGCCCGCGGCCTCGCCCCCACCCTACCTCCACTTGGTACTGAAAAATAAAAATATCACGGGTCGGATTTACCTAGCGCTCCCCCACTTTGATCCGTCGACAATTAGCCAGATAGAGTTCATTTTTTTTCTTCCTTATTTGCTTCGGGTCTGTATTTCGGATAAGTGTTTCAATTCGGCGATTGTTTTAGATTTTCCTTTTAAAAATACAGTAGCTCGTACAAAATAAATTGCTGCTCTTTTCACTGAAATTTCTACGTAACTTATGCTTCAATAAGTTAAATGTATGCTTCAACGTGTGTTTCTAATAAGAGTTTACTGAGGAGGGAATGGAACGGCTACGATTCTGTGAAGAGTATTATCCTTGTTATAGCATTATCTCGATAACTATTATTTTATCGATACACGATAGTATTGTGATCGGTCTGTAGTTATTTAAATCGCCATGATTTCCTTTTTAAATATTGTTCTTACTATGCCCATCTTCAACTTATCAGGAAAAAGTGACTTTTCGATACATAGGTTTATTAGGTGAGTTAAAACCGATGTAATAAATGAATTAGTATACTTGATAGTTAAGGCCCGGATAAGGCCGCCTATTGCTCACCTTGTAATTTTAATAATTTGTTTTCTGTATCGCTTACTATGTCTGGTGTACAATAAAGAGTCTTTGTATTGTATTGTATTGTATTGTTATTAAATATACAGGTGCAATAATAAAATATGAAAGCAAAAAAATATTTATGAAAGACAAAAATACATCACGTGCTGTCATATTTAAACTATACGCGTTTGCGACAGCGCACTTCACACAAGTAAGCGGGGCGCAGAGAGCAATCTTCAGTCGTGATTAGTGGATGAAAAACTCATGATATTGACGAGTTATTACTGGTTAGTCTACCTAATCCTATAGTCAACCATCCCCGGTCTCCCCTAAGTCTTTTCAATGGAATCTAACTGGTCTCCATGGCGACTCATCCGTGCCTAAATAGAAACCGTGAAAATGTACCAACAAACGAGTAAAGTTTCGGCAAATGCCCAGTAATCCTTTTACCCGTTTTTGCTGAGTTAAGTTTGTATTAAATATCACTTTCAGGAGTACCTACTGTTGTTAGTTATGGAAACTTTATTTAAATAGCCGTTACCTGCGGCTCCGTCCGCATAGAATTCGGTTTTCACTGTCCCGCGGGAACTGATCGATTTTCCGGGATAAAAACCATCCTATATTCCCGGGACGCAAACTACCTGTATACTTAATTTCATCGAAATCGGTTCGGCGGTTTAGACGTGATGGAGTAACAAACAAACAAACAGACTTACAAACTTTCTCATTTATAATATTAGTAGGATGGGATTATAAAATACTTGTAGACCATAGAGTAGAGAACACCTAAGCTCTCAATAGCTACGTTGTGGGAGAATTCTTGGTGAGCGGATTAGTAATTGTCCACCTTTGTACTGTTTGATGCTATTGAAAATATCGGTGCTTTGCGCTTTTAAACCTTTGTGTAAACTTCTTCAATACAATGGTAGAGATTTTCTACAAATATAGCTTTAAGGAGATCACGAAATAAAAAGTATTTTCATATAAAAATAGAACCTTGTGAGCTCTTCAGCATTTGTTTTATTAACTCCAGCTCCGTACTGATGTACTACTCGTATTGATGAAAATTTTGCTGTCTTATTATTGTTTTCTTAAATTTAAATACTTAATTATCATTTTATCTATTTATATCACCAACACAATGTACAATTAATATTACAGGCGTTGAAGATTTTTAATATAAAATTTAACTTATCCGTAAAAATTTATTGAAGGTATTTTTTTCGTACAAACCTTGTTCTGACAATTACAAACGCAATAAAAAAGTAATTAGCCAAAAAGGTACACTCGTAGATATGATATAACCTAATATTTCGTCTTGGATTCAAATTCTTTTTATTAGATGTTCGTCTATTACCTTATATTGACGATATTTTTATATGAGGAATAGAAGTATCAAGCCGCATTCACATATCTGTCGTGTTGTATTGTGATGCTCTCTGTCTCTCTCACTCTCTATAGCTTAACACGATACGACACAACACGAGCCCCGTCACAACACATTGCATCAGATAAATGTGAACGCAACCATATAAAATGTATGAAACCGATACCGTTCTGATGCGTCACGACACAACACGACAGATAAATGTGAATCCGGCTTCAGTTTCCTTTATTTAGATATGTAGGTATATATTTTCTGCTTCCAAATATTTTTTTATTTAATGATAATCACGGATTTAACTATACCGTATATCGTATACCGCACGTAATGGCAATAGGAAGTAGGTACTTCTTAATTTAAGATTGTTGGAAGAAAAAGCCAGAAAGATGCTTTAAGTGAAAGACAGTGCTGATGATATGCTGGCACTCATTACACGTACTGTACCAGTGAGATACACCTTTAGCCTCATCTGCGCTGTACATCAGGTGATATAGGGGTCAATCACGGTCAGTTTTATGTAAAAAAAACTTGAAATAAACTAGATACTTGCTTGCTAGAGGCTTGCAGGGTGAAATACGAAGTTTATTGTTACCGGGTACATTATACGAGAATGATGTGTAGACGATAGACGAAAACAATAGAGAATAATGTTCGAAGTATAAAACAAACTGTATAACAATAATATTAGCAGGTTTAACAATTATGATAATTAACTAGAGCCAAAATTTAATACATTTGCGGTCAGGATTATATAATCAGAACTTGTTAGTCGTCATGATCTATTTTGTTGATACCGGGACAGAGGTTTTCCGATTAGTTGTGACTCTAAACGATAAATTCAAAAGTCCATAACTTTGACTGTTTACCTACTAAACCTGCCGTTTGAATTTCAACATCACGTAGAAAGGTGTACTTTTAACCGACTTCAAAAAAGGAAGTTATCAGTTCGACCCGTATGTAACATGTAATATTATAAGAATTGCATAGTTTTTGTATATGTTAGTCCATACCAGCTTTTAAACATGTCCGCCAACTTTCAGTGTATTCTTCTATATTTGTATATAAGCATTATCAAAATTTTAAGTAAATAGGTATACTTAACAATTGTTTTTTGAGTGATAGCACTGTTGTTATTCACTTATAGTCCATTCAGGATAACATTGGACTCTAGAAGGTCACAGAAGAAGGGGTTCTAAACATTTTTTGTAAGTCTTAATTTAATAATGATGATGATGATGATGATGATGAAATAAAAGAAGTAATAAGATAAAGTCGTAATTTTGTTTAGTTTGTAAGTAGATTAATTAATACGTAATGTACTTACAAAATAACACAGTATTAATACGTAATTTGCTACATAATATTAATTCGATTTATATTTATACATAATTTGAATAACTGTGTTTCGTGGACTCATCCGGTCTTCCCTGTTTAAAAATATTCTACTCGTAGTTACTGCTATGAAGTTCAAGCTTTTTTCAATTCCAAATTTCATCAAATTTGGTGCAGTGCTTTAGTTGTGAAAAGTTAACTATTCGTATATGATTAAAGGTCATCACATTTTGATCCAAACTGGCGAGTAAAAACTATAAATAATGTACAAAATTTTTCATGAGTAAACAATATTATAAACGTTCCGTTTCTTGCAGAATGTTCTTTACCTCTGCCTCTTTAGGTACCTATTTTATAAGAAGACATTTCTGTTTTTAACGAAATACCTAGGAAAAGTTTTTTTTATTGTTTTTAAATTATGATATGAAAAATAGCAAAGTTAATCTCACTAATATTAATTATAATTGCGAAAGTTTGTAAGTCTCTATGTTTTTTTGCAACCTGCTTCACGTCTTAACCGCTGAACCGATTTAGGTGAAATTGGGTAGGTATACAGATAGTACAAGTCCTGGGGAAGGACATAGAATAGTTTTATCCCGAAAAATTGCATAGTTCCCGCGGATAGCAATAAACGGATTCTACGTGAACGAAGTCGCGGGCAACAGTTAGTTAATGAATAATTTAAAGTAAGATTGACGTCTTCGATATTTGATTAGAATTAAGTTTGACCGTATACTAATAATAATAATCTTTCATTTCGGAGGTTATCCATATCAAGTTAGTAACAATGAGAAACCTTATCGCCTATGTTAGTACGAACAAATATACACATAAACAAATACACAACCTACACTTACACAGTACCTAACTGCAAATGCCTAGAGCTCCATCTCCGTACGAATGGGCACCACTCTATTTGCGACAGTCGCCACGAGGGTGTTAGCGCTGCCGCGCGCCACGCTTTAGCATCGATGCTACGCGCTTACGCATAATAGCGTGAAATCATCGGTTCGCGCCTCCGCGAACATCCCTGAGGCGTTGCAATGGCGCGGCAACCCTAACAGCATCCTAAATGCATTATTGTATGGACGCGCAGAGCACTGAAAGTCTTGAGTAAGTACTAAAAAAAAAACATTTTTTTAAATGACTTCCTAAAGTGTGCATTATAAAGAACCTATTTTCCTTCTGTCCATTCCTATATTGAATAGACTGTAGCTGTTTTTGCATTTATGATGACTTTGTTCTAATTTGTTACGTGTCAACTACATTATCATTATGAGGACTGAACCCTAAAAACACCTGTTAATCCCTCTTATGTCAGAAGTTAAAAAAAAACACTGCATTGAAGTCGCGTTTATTACAAATAATACCACTTTAACAAATTGGAATAATAATGGAAAAAGATAGCCTTAGCTTTGGCACATGATATGTGTGTCTAGTTGTACGAGAGGTTAAGGTTATAATGACGGCTGACTATCCTATGATAAACAATTTATAGTAGTTGCTGGTATTTTTAGTGGTTTTAGAAGAGTAAAAAGACCTTTTTTAGGGTTCCGTAGTTAGGAACTAGGAACCCTTATAGTTTCGCCATGTCTGTCTGTCTGTCTGTCCGTGGCTAAGCTCAGAATACCGTTAGTACTAGAAAGCTGTAATTTGGCATGAATATACATATCAGTCACGTCGATAGTGGTAAAATAAAAATAAAAAATTTGGGAGGATTTTCTATGGGAGGTAGACGTAAAGTGGGGGTGATTTTTTTCTCGACTTACCTTATAGTGTGGGGTATTGTTGGATAGGTTTTAAAACCATTGGGGGTTGCCAAGACGATTTTTCGATTCAGTGATGTGTTAGCGAAATATTCAACTTTAAAGAGGAAAAAATCATTAAAATTGAGTGCCCCTCCCCCTTTAAAATCTACTGTTGGGTGGAAAAAAATCAGAATGGTAGTAAATATATCAAATTTACAAGGAAAATTGTAGCGGCTAATATTGCTTGAGAATTATTATTAAGAGTAAATAGCAGCCTAAGTGTAAAACATACCTAAATTGATTCCGTACACAAAGCAATCCTTAGAAAAATATTACGTGATTTTTTCGTATTGTCTATGGAACCCTATCCTGGGCGTGTCCGACAGGCTCTTGGCCGATTTTTTTAAGGATTTTGCTTTCAAAACTAACGCATAGACCAATCTCACATGAAATCAAATACCTACTGTCCTAACTCAAAATTTTGGGGCTTTTGAGTTAAATACAAAAGCCCCAAATTTTTGAGTTAGAACAGTACCTGTTTAATTTCATGTGCGCAATGTTATTGTGACTGTGTCATGTGTAATTAATTAGTCTTGACTATTTATGACACTACTTCAGTGGCTAAACGTGTTCGGCCGTTTAAAATCAAAAGTACTTAATTTCATTAAATGAAAACGGGTGCGTATTTATTTATGTAGTAATACCGTGATGCGTGGCGATATACAATACAAAAGAACCGCACCGTTCGGAATGTGTCAAACAAACCGCAGCACTCATAGCCTGTGTGGCGAGACAAGTGGCATACCCAACGAATGGTTTCGATTTCTATATTTGCTAGTGCTTAGGTTCTACGATAATTAAGTTGCTAGAAAAAATTACATTGTTTAAGCGAACACTCATAATCAGACATAAGTTAGAAACCAAAATTGATATTGTGTTTGGGATTGGGCAAGGACCTATTAAAGTGTTGGCTAACAAAGTGTTGGTCAAGTGTCGCCACCTCTTATTAGCTTAAATGTTGCATTAAACGATGTGGAAAAAATCATAATAGATAGTGCATGTTAAATTTCATTTAAATAATAAGAAAAATAAAAATAAACTATCTCGGCTCAGTAGGCTTTAAAGTTAACGCGTTCACTGCCACCGACGCAAATATGCGTTTTCGGAACTTCGCCCAGTGCCGCTGTCAAAATTATTCATACATTTTGAACGCACATGTGCGTCGGTGGCACCTGTGGAAGTCAGGTGGCAGTGAATGCGTTAGCGAGTAATAGTCGATCAGAAGTTAATATAAAATATTTGTCGAATGTTAAGTAGTACGGAACTAGCGTGGCCGCAATAGGGAATATTACTGCAATTTTATCCCGTCAGAGTGCAGCACTAGCACATACCATATATTTATGGTTTATGTTTTTTGAGTATCTTAAATGGCCCGCAGGATGCCGTAATATCATATTATTTCAATTAAGTTTTTGGAAATATAGCTCTATCGCTACTATCGATGTAAATATCATTATTTTTTTACTTATAATATGTCATGATTTCTATAGGTATTAATACTCTTTGGTCATGATCTGTCAATGGCGACAAAATATAAAGAGAACTGACGTTGTCATGGCTGTTTCTTTACTTGTGGTTTGTGCTTGTGTCGCCCCCCTGCGCAGAGCTTTGCCTAATATATTGGACCGTTTTTTTTTTTTACCATATATTTCGTAGGGCCATTTATAAGCAACTAGCTTTTGCCCGCGGCTTCGCTCGCTTGGAATTCGGTTATCGCGCGCTCTTCCTTCGGGAACTATGCATTTTTCCGGGATTAAAAGTAGCCTACTGTGTTACTCTCTGGCCAATAAACTATCTCTATGCCAAAAATTACGTCGATCCGTCGCTCCGTTTCGACGTGAAAGACGGACAAACATACAAACACACACACTTTCGCGCTTATAATATTAGTATGGATTAGTATGGACTGTTTAACTTTCTTTTTTTTTTTTTTTACTGCGAGAGGGACGTAAAATGAACACCACTGCCCATGAGTACCAACTACTCAAGGAGAGTCATTGGTCCGTTGCCGGCTTTATCTCGTGTACCTACTTATTTGTTTGTTTCAAATCTTGGAAGTTCATTTTGATCCACTTCCAGTGGGCGTATTGACTTTAAATTTTACATACGTAGGTTGAATGATAACAATCAGCAAAGAAAGCTTGTATTCAAAATAATATTTTTAACAGAAACTTATTACATGCCTAATTCATAAGTAAATAGCTATAGCTATTGCACTAAAGTGAAGTCTTGCTGAACTTCCGCAAAAATAATAAGCCTATTCGTCTCACTTACCTTAATTAACTGAAAAGGGCTTCTGCAGGAGGAACAGGGAAGAAAAAAAGGCTTTAACATTTGCATAATTAAATATCGGAATTAACTTTTCTATCTTAGAGATAATTAAGAGTTCTACGAGGGAACTGGAAGGTATTTTTTACCGATCTATTTTTTACAAGACATTCGGAATTTAACACAGATGTTTTTAATTCTTCAAAGCTTAAAAACATTTCATCCCTTGTCGCTAATGGATGATCGAATGGAAAATAAAACAACCCTATCTTTAAATTTCTGCTAATAAGCTTTTCTTGTTTTGGGTTGGGATTTTTTTATTCAAAGCGTATCTAATCCACCTACTTTTATATAAAATCGAGCGACCCTGATTTGAGTTCCGATCCCCAATGATTTCGATGCTAAAGCACCTATAACCGTACCTACGTATTGTCTGAAATATATAAATGATGTTGTCGAATTATTTGAAGAGTTTTTGCACTCGAGATTTTCGTGATTATTATCGGGAGCAAAATCAATTACGTATTCTCATCAATTTATTTGGTTATCAAGAAAGTCTTAAGAATAAAAAAACTCAACAACTGAAAGAAAGAAGAAAGAGAAGAAAGAAGACATTTAGCCACTTTTACAAAAAACACACAAACGCAACCAAATATACGCAAAATAATTACACACAAATAAAGTAAAAATTCCGTTCTGTGGGATTGCCATCGAAGTAGAGGCAGACCGAAGAGGTCATGAAGTCATGCCGATTATGATTATTCGACGAATATCAAGTGGCAAGAGAGCATGCTCTCGATAAGGACGAATGACGGAAAAAAGGGGAGGACTTTGCTCAGCAGTGGGACATTTTAAAATACTAAGGAAAAAAAAACCGGCCAAGAGCGTGTCGGACACGCCCAAAATAGGGTTCCGTAGCCATTACGAAAAAGTTAAGTAATACTTT
Source organism: Choristoneura fumiferana (assembly GCF_025370935.1). Lineage (NCBI taxonomy): Eukaryota > Metazoa > Arthropoda > Insecta > Lepidoptera > Tortricidae > Choristoneura > Choristoneura fumiferana. Next base: position 9,358,780 of record NC_133485.1, on the reverse strand, counting down.
TCTAAAGATTTCGTATATTATACGGATTCTTCCAAGTTTTGGTATATTTTATACTTTAGGCTGCTATTCACTCTTAAAGTACTAATAATTCTCAAGCAAACTTACCGTTATAGTTTTCCTTGTAAGTTTGATATACTTACTACTATTCTGAATTTTTTCAAATTTCCGGTTTAGATTTTAGAGGGGGGGGGGGGCACTCGATTTTATTGAAAATTTGCACTTTAAAGTTGAATATTTCGCAAACAAATCACTGAATCGAAAAATTGTCTTAGCAACCCCCTAATGGTTTTAAAAGACCTATCCAACGATATTATAGGGTTCGATGAGAAAAAAAAATTACCCTACTTTACGTCTATGAGAGGTACACTAAAAAAATTTTTTTTTATTGTGCTTTTTTGTCGGCATAGTTTATATATATATCTGTGCAAAATTACAGCTTTCTAGCATTGATAGTCCCTGAGCAAAGCCGCGGACGGACAGCCAGACAGACATGGCGAAACTATAAGGGTTCCGTTTTTGCCATTTGACTCCGGAACCCTAAAAAAAAAAAATTACAAACATGAAAATGTACATAGTACTCGATTCTGGAGGCTTCTTCTACGGTTCTTTCGAAGAGTAATAAATACCATTGTTTTGAATGACGGAGATCACTTATGATATGAAATAATGATGAGATGATTCACTGCGTGTTTTTGTCACATCACAGATTAAATGCAAAAACAGCAAATTAAATTTAACTCTATGCGGCAGGTGGAAGCCTATGTCCGACAGTGGACGTCCTACGGCTAATCTGATGATACCTAGAACAAAATGGCTCGTAGTAGGTAGGTATGGACTTCATATTACTTCTGAACACTGCGATCAATCCAGAAAGTTATGTAGGTACCTAATTAGAGCCTGAGAGTTAAGTACATTAAAAACTTCGTCATTTGAATTTCGAACTAAAATTCTTCTAATTAGTTTTTTTTGTAAAGAACCCCAGTGTACCATTTTAGATTGGGTGGTTTGAAAATCCTTTAAGTATCTAATTTGCAGTATTTTCTTTCCATAAGGCGATTTGCGATGTAATTTGTTCAATTATTCGCTCTCAAATGGAGCGCAATTTTCCGACGCAGTAAGAAGGTATTAGCGAAGGTATCGGAGCAAAAAAAAAATAAGCAGATAATAATGATGTGCCGACATCAATAAAACCTAACGTTGTTTGCTTCAGGCCCGTTTTCTTATAACAGCTTTGCAGATCACAATGAACAGATTAATTTTGTTGCCAATTTATTTATTTATACCTGCACTTCACCTTCGTCCAACGAGAAGTTTGTTTCTTTTCCGGGCTAAAAAGTACCCCTTGCGTACAGACAGATACAGAGAAAACCAGCAAAGTATACTTCTTTATTATACATATTAGTGTAGTATAATATAATGTCGCCTCTGTATTTTCTGCCTTTAAACTGGTTGACTGACAGACAACGCATTAGGTACCTAAAATATTGGAGTTAGCTCCAGACTTGAAATTTGGTAGACATGTTTCTTTATAGAGCACTAAGAGATTTTTTTCTAAATACCCTGGGGAAGGAGAGCTAGCTAAGTTTTGTTTTCTTCCACGCATGGCAGCGAATCCACGGGCCATTTAGCTTAACGTACATTTTTTCTGTATCGTCTTTATTGTTTAGGCAGCGAATTCCATGAAATATGAAAAAAATGTTCCATGTCGTCCACTATCTCAACCGCAATAGGTAAAAGGCTCTAAGACACCTGAGATTTTTGCTGTATGTAATTATTTTAACGTATTTTAGCAAATAAAGATTTACTTACTTACAACAAAAGGATACGTACGTAAGGTTAATAATAGTTAGTATTAATAGTACCTATATTATTTATATATTAAGTTGCCATTGAAGAGATGGAACAGAAAATTGCTTTTCAGTGCACTATAAACAAAACAACAACAATCAAGCGTTAGTATTATTGCTTTGTTCCTTTGAGACTGCTCTCGCTGTTCATGGTCTTGCTAATTTTGAATTTGTATTGGAACTGCTCAGTCATATTGAACATGCTATCGGCAACGAAAGTTGAGGTAAATTAACTACTTAGTATCGAGTTATCCATCTCTGCTAACAATCTTTTTATGTGATTCGATTTTAAACTCTAATTTCCAAAAGACTAAGCAGAAACCTATAGTATCGCGGAAAGTGATAATTCCGTGTGGCTCAACCCTCTTTAAAAAGCTAGTACTTTCCGTTGTTGATATCTCCAGAACAGCTCATTTTTCCTTTCGTTTCTCGTGTTTCTTGCTAATTAGGGCAAACCGTAACAGGCGCCTCTTTGCTTGGCTTGCTACTCGCCTCTCGTCGTTTGCCGCTTGATGCCCGCTTACCTTTTAAACGTACTAACAATAATGTTGAAGCAGGATTTAATGCTAATTATTTACTTACCTACTCCATTGTTCCCTTCTATCAAGTATAGATGTCTACAGCTCGCACCATCTCAAGTCAAGAACCTTTCTGAACACTTCAGATTCATCTTCGCTTTGTATATCGGCAATAATACTAAATAAATGTGAATTTTCTTCAGCAAAACAAAATTAAGTTCCGGTTAGATTAATTACGAGTTCGATGTTACTTTACTTAAGAAGCCAATAAGAAAAATGTGTAGGTATAGTATTTCACGAGTTTTAATATCGTCAACGGTTTCTGCTATCAATACTTCACGGTAATATGAATCCGGGCTGCAGAAATCTGCAAAACGGAACGAATCGCGAACGGAGTAGGTAGCGAGGGTAAAATTAATTTCACATGATGAATGAGTACACTGCGTTCGACGATGCGATTTACAATTTCCTCTGAAAATATTAAAGCTTATCTGCAACAACAAATCTGTTCTGACAGCTGGGAAAAAACCGCACGCAGTCTAAAGGTGGATTTTTCTTTGACTCTTCGCTAGAATATGAAAAATGTTATACTAACCAATGTTGTGTTAATTTCGCAAGCAATTTAAAATAAAATTCATTGATAAAATGTACCTACTGATGTTTTACCACAAAGAAACTTAACACAGATTCCGGCTACAAATGAACTATTGTTCGCGCAAAATACATTCGAGTAAAATAAATGGGATGACACAGTAGCCGGAAATAGCTGTGTATGTTTTTATTATCTCTGTACCGTTCACATTTTGGTTCACATTAACTGTGACATATTCAGACAGGCGTATAAGCCTTGAGTGCGTGGACGTGAAATTTTTCTTCGTATTAAATTGTCATTTCGATGTCACACAAGTGTGTTAGTATTTTTAACCGACTTCAAAAAAAGGAGGAGGTTATCAATTCGTATTTTTTTTTTATATTTGTTACCTCAGAACTCTGTCATTTATAAACCGATTTTTTTTTTTTATTTTCGTTCGTGTGTCTGATGTGTTACTCTTGAAAATCATCATTAGGTAAGTGGAACTGATAATGTAGACCACATTTGACCACCGGAGCTACTACTCAGTAACAAGTACTTCACGGGTTGAATTTCAATTACTTTAACACAGTTGCTAAGCAATTTATGCTCCTTGTAATGCATATGGTGAAATGGAATGGGTAGTGAAGCACCAGAACTCCTCAATAACGAACGTCTCTGTATCGGGAAAAGGAATCTTTCGTAAATGGTGACGACCAGTTGACATTGAACTATTGTATCTTAGATCTTTTAGGTATTTACACTAAACATCGGGAAAAAAAAATTATAACAAAAAATTTAACCGACTACAAAAAAACCATGAAAATAATTTTCTACCAGTCTGAAGTCGGTGCCTCAGCACGAACCAGAAGGAGTGATTATATATATAATTATGTAGGTATGTAGGTGAGGTTGACGACTATAGCTCCACTCCTGCTGGCTTGTGCTGAGGCACTGACTTCAGACTGATAGAAAAATTATTTTCATGCTTTTTAGGATTCCGTACTCGAAAGGAAAAACGGAACCCTTATAGGATCGTTTGTTGTCCGTCCGTCCGTCCATCCGTCTGTCAAGACCCTTTTTCTCAGGAACGCGTGGAGGTATCAAGCTGAAACTTATATCAAATACTTAGCTCTACTGTCACTTGGAGCTGTCTAAAATCAAACTTTTAAGCCAACGCAATCAAAAGATACAGCGCGTTTATGCCGCAAGTATCCGCAAATTTTCGATACTCGCTAGGGAATCAAAACCTACAGGGTACTTCCCGTGAACTCAGAATCTTGAAATTTGGTACGAAGCAACGTCTTATAGCACAGATAAAGGAAAAATTGCGAAAACCGTAAATTTTAGTTACTAAAAATATTTTTAATAATTTTAAAGTTACTACTTGTACGGAACCCTCGGTGCGCGAGTCCGACTAGCACTTGGCCGGTTTTTTTATTTGTAGTCGGTTAATTTTTTGTTATATTTTGAAGTAACGATGATCAAATTAATGCGGATTTAAAGCTTTTATTGAGTAAGACAAAATCAACGTTCTTCTAATTAAATTATGTCTTTTTATTTAGTATTTTAGTCTTCGCGCAGCTCACATCATTTATCTTCACATAGACCGTATTTCTGTCAGCAGTAGCTCTGTCTCTATTTCAGTACTATTTTCAAGACATTAAGAATTGTTTAATTAGAAAACTAATTAATTGAAAATGCTAAAAATAAGACACGGTTTTAAGCATTTAACTTCTTAACTTTGCTTTGTTTTTCAAAATGGTGAAGATACTCTGCTCTTTGACCCCCACATCGCGCGGTCTCCCTCAAGCGACATCAAAAGACGTAGCGACAGGGAGCGGCGCCTTCGGACTGGAACTTTACCTATCGGGATTATCCTATCACGAGCAAACAAGTAGCCGCAAAGCTTCGCCGAACTGGCTGAGCACACGTGAACTATGCTAACGAACAGACGATAAATCCTTTATCTTATTACGGATCTGACTGTTGGAAAAACTCCCGAAAATGGAGCGTCACTCTCGGCCTCGCCCAATCCTATTTACTTGATGCTACCGCTGGACGTTTTCGCCTTTTAGGGTTC